>NC_056726.1:614790199-614795199 GCF_019279795.1 Protopterus annectens
TATATATACACACATACACAAAAACAGAAATACGTAAACCCAGTGTCCCAAAAAAAAAAAACAATAAAACCACAAAACACCAGTACTCGATGGCCAATAAAGACCTCCAAAGACACAATACTGCACAGCACAATCTTTTTAGTGTACAAAAAATGTATTTCTCTGCTTTCATCTGAACAAACTTCATTAGAAAACTAAAACAGTAATACAATAAAATCTCTTCTCTCATACATTTCCCAACTAGTAAGCAATAAAGCAATTAAACAATTAGCATCCTTAAAAAAAACGAGACTACTTAAAAGAACATTGCTCCTTATTCATTTTACTCTGTTTTTTTTTATTTATTTTTAACTTCCTATTTTTCAGGAAGCATTTAATATTAATAGATTCATTCAACCCAGGTGGTTTATCTACTTCCAATTTTATTTGCCATAGTGTTTCTTTCTGTTTCAAGTAGTTTTTAAAATCATCACCTCTCTGATCTAAGACCCCAAACTTTTAGTATGTAAAATATATTTTTTTGTACTTATGACAGTCTACAGTGTGCTTTTTTAATGCATTTTAGAGTCCCTAATTCTTATACTATAAATATGTTCTCTCATGCGTTCCATACAAGTAGTCATCCCCACATAGAAACATCCACAACTGCTACATAAGCTGATATATACTACTCCCTTACTTTTACAAGTCAAATATCCAGGGACTTTAATAGACTGTTTAAAATGATTTAACACCACAAAAGGCCCCTCTAAAATAAACCTTAAAAAATTACAGTGCCCGCACTTGTTCATTCTCACTAATTTGTTATTATTTGGACATGTTACTGAATATCTAGTACTATCTTTAAATAATAATCTTTTGAAATTTAAAGAATTGCGATGTACAAAGTTGGGCTTATCACCAATGATCTTAACTAAATTGCCATTTCCTTCCAAAATCTTCCAATTACATTGTACTATATTTCTAATATTAACACTATCAGTCATCATATCAAGAGTACAAATAGCCCCAGCCCTTCACCCCATTCAAATTCTGATTTATATTCCTCAAATTATAACTTAGGGTGACTTTCAAAATGGGGGATAACAAGTCGATCTCTTATTTAAAATATCATTACTTAGCCACTCAAGATATTTCTTATCATAGCCTCTTTTTACAAACTATTTATGAAGTCAATTTCTTTAATGACCACTGTGTCATTTGTGGTAATTCACGTATATACTGCCCTTTAGGTATATATTTTTTATATGTTTCAGATGATTGCTATTATAATGCAAATATCCATTTGTAAATGTCTCTTTTTTATGTATCTGACTTTCAAACTGTTTTAACTCATCATCCCATTTTAAACAAACATCCAACAAATTGACATCATAGCCACAACCCACTTTAACTAGTTTTATGTACTTAGACCTATCATTCAAGCCAAGAATAAACCTTTCCACATCCGTCTCTGTACCTTCTAAAGTGAAGAACAGATCATCAACAAATCTAACATAATAATGTATCAAAAAGTCCTGTTTGAACTCCACTAAAATATTATTTTCCCACCATGCCACTACAATATTGGCATAGGATGGTGCAACCGATGAACCCATCGCCACTCCTTTTTTCTGTTTATAAAACACCCTATCAAACAAGAAAAAGTTGTTATTCAATAATACATCTATTAAATTACATAAAGAATTAACTTTCTGATTAATAAATATTTTGTTCTGAACCAAAAACTTCTTTACTGCTTCCACCCGTTCCTCATGAGGAATACATGTAAATAATGAAATCACATCTAAGGTTCATAGGTTCATATGTTCATAGGTTGGTACTAGGCTATCAGCCCTAGGGCCTATACAAGCCTAGCCATAACAATTCCCTGGCTATTTCTTCCCACATTATTTACTTTCCTGGACCCCTGTCTAGCAGGGCGACTGACATGATCCCTGGGGTGAATTTCCTTTCTCCCATCCAATCGTCAAGGTTCCTCTTGAAGAGGTCCAAAGAGGCACTCTGCTTGACATGTATGGGCAATCTATTCCAGAGTCTGGGGAGTCTCTGGGTCAGGAACCTATCCCTCCAGCATGTTTTGTTTATTGTGATGACAAGGTTTAGATCCCTGGAGCGTGTAGCTCTGAGGGATTGGGATTTCTTTAAGTGTAGCATGTCCAACAGCTCTGGGTTTGACATGGCCTTGTATGTTAAGCAGAGATCGCCTCTGAGTAAACGATATGCGACAGAGTATAGGTGGTCAGCATAGGGCATCTGCTTTAGGCCTGTGATTCTTTTAGTGAGGTATTTCTGAGGCCTTTCCAGTTGTTGCAGATGTCTTGAGAGGTACATACCAAATGGGACATTGTATTCTATAATGGGTCTAATGAGGGATGAGTACAGTGGGACAATGACCTCCTTTTTCTGGATGAAAAGCCCTTCGTCATGAGGTGTGCCACATAGAAGGATTTCCTGACTATTGTGGTGATGTGGTTATCAAAGGTGAGACCACTGTCCACCTGTGTCCCTAAGTCTCTTATCACACTTTCTGTGTTTAGTGTACTGCCACCTATATGGTAATTCATGGATACATGTTTTTCCCAAAGGGATAACAATACATTTCTTGGCATTGAGCTTGAGCCCATGGCTCTGACACCAAGCATCTGTTTCTGTAAGGCCCTTTTGCAGAGTATCCACATCATTTGGGGATTCAGTAATGGCTCCCAGTTTGCAGTCATCTGCAAACTTTGTTAGCCAGAGTCCCTTAGTGTTGACCTGTACTTCAGAGACATAGATGCCAAACAAGAGCGGCCCCAGGACTGAACCCTGAAGTACTCCACTTGTCACTTGTCTGGAGCTGGATTTGGAGTCGGCTACTTTTACAGTGTGGGTTCTATCAGTAAGCCATTTAGCAACCCATTGGGTGACATAGGGATTAATGCCCAACTTAGTAAGTTTATCTATGATTCCAGAGTGGGGGATGGTGTCAAAGGCCTTGGCAAGGTCTAGATAGGCTGTGTGGACCACCTTACCCTTGTCCATGGCTCTGGAGACTGATTCAAAGAGGTCAATCAGGTTCAGGAGACAAGATTGGCCCTTCATAAACCCAAACAGGGTGTGGTCCAGTGTTTGAAGGTTGCCAATGTCTTTGTTTATAAGTTCCATGATAATACGCTCCATGGCCTTGCAGATAAGGCTTGTCAGACTGATGGGACGGTAGTTTCCGGGATCCAAGGTGGATCCCCCTTGTGGATTGGGATAACTGTAGCTCTGCGCCACTCAGGTGACAAGTATGTGCTTATTAATGTCAAAATCAAAAACCTGGGTCAATTTCCTTATTTTTTTCTAAAAAATCTCACCAATCCTTTAAATACATAGGCAATTTCTGTACTATTGGATTTAACAAGGAATCGACCACTAAGGTCATCCCATCTGTAATTGAGTTGGGAGTTGATACTACCAGTCTAAATGGTGGGTTTACCTTATTTTTATGAATTTTGGGGATGCCAAACAACATCCCCACTCTGGGTTTTTCAATTAAACAAAAATTATACATCTGATAATCCATTTCCACATTCATCAATGCATCATACAAAAATGTATGGATGTGTCTATAGTTATCAAAAAATTCTTAACTGTCACTTGTTTATAGTCTTCAATATTTTCCAATAATTTCAACATGCTGTTTTTATATTGTTCAGTAGTCAAAAGAAGAATGTTACCCCCTTTATCACTTTTCATAAACTTTAAATCCTTGTTAGATTTTAATTCATGTAAGGCCCTTGTCTCATCTTTAGTTAAGTTGTCATACCACCTTCTATTTTTATCATTTCTACTTAAAACACACTTCAAATCATTTAAGCACACGTCTTCAAATAACCCAATGATGTGTTGTAATAAAGGCGTAAAACTAGAGGGTTTAACATATTTTACATCATCTCTATCAACATATTTTAATAAATATTCTAGATTTAACTTATGAGTATATTTATTTAAAGTCCAATACTGTCCTTGAGTACTCTGCTCTTCTCATCAGAATGAAATTAAGCCTATAACTCAATACCTAGTAGGGTTCGTTTGATAAAACTACACCAGATAAGTTCACAATGCTAAATTCCTCAATGCTATACCTTAAAGTTCATCTGTCGATGACTCTGAGGTTGTCTGCCCTCTCATTCTCAATGGCCTCAGTCTCAAGGTTTTGTTGCCTTTTTTCAGTAAAAAAACTTTCTGTCTTGCCCCACTTCCATTATTTTCTATAAAACTAGAGCCATCACTCTCTGACCCACCTTGCAACTCCCTTTCATCATCCACTAATGCAGCTTCATTTCCCAGCATAGTAGGAGGCTTATTTGAAACCTCTGTTCTGAAAAAAATTCATCATCTCTGCTGAAGATTTCAATTGTTTAGTCAGCCTATCCTTCACAGTGCTTGCCCAAGTCTTTCTAAAGGTAGAACAGTTATTGTTGAAAATAAACTAAATGGCTCAGAGTGCAGAGAGGTGCAGAGTAGCAAGACCAAGTGAAAAAAGAAAGCTGCACCAAACTTATACAACCACCATGTTTA
Organism: Protopterus annectens; assembly: GCF_019279795.1. Taxonomy (NCBI): domain Eukaryota; kingdom Metazoa; phylum Chordata; order Ceratodontiformes; family Protopteridae; genus Protopterus; species Protopterus annectens. The sequence goes on from NC_056726.1 coordinate 614,794,748, forward strand.
TTAGCAAAAAATAAGAAAAAATAAAAATAGGGTAACGTTATCCTATTTTTATTTCTTATTTTTTGCTAATAAACGTGGTGGTTGTGTAAGTTTGGTCCAGCTTTTTTTTTTTCAGAATGGTTATTGTTCCCTTGAATTCCATTAAATTTTTTACCTTTATTGTTGTTACTAGATGGATCAAACGACTCAAAAAGCGTTATTATTCTCATAAGCTGTAACATCTCTCAGTATTTTATTATGCTTACACATAACATCATTTTCATGTCTCTCAGCTTCATTTAATAGCTGGTCATAAGGGTTTTCACATTCAAGTACTGTGGATAAGGGCAGTACCTCCTTATCTAAGACCAGAATCTCCTCTTTAAGCACATTAATTTTTTTAATGTTATTGTCCATAAGTAATTTCAACAATTTCAGTCTGGCCTCGTTAAAAAAACTTGTTAGCTCACTAA
>NC_056726.1:614800199-614847722 GCF_019279795.1 Protopterus annectens
AAAGAACTGTTTTCATCATCTCTACAAATATTATAATTGTGTTCACAAACACTTTCTCTAAGGGAATGGTTCTTCTTTCCTATGTGGAATGCAGGACATATTCTGCATTTGGCTAGATAAACCAGGTTTATACTCAAACAATTGACATAAAAGGAGAACTTACAGATTCTCATTGTAGTTAAGATGAATAAAAATATTTCTATTTTCCATATACGTACAAAAATTACATGATCTACAACTGTAGGTTCCTAACCTCTGTGGCTAAAAGGCTGTCGCTGATTTATTATTATAGCATAAAAGCATCGTTGGTGATTTTCTGTTCTTAAAACAAAAGCTAGGTTCTTAACCTACAACATTCAAGATTTTATCATCAGCTGTTAATATACAGTATGCCAATTCCTCTTCATGATGTAACAAATATAGTTAACATCAGAAGAGAAAGATAAGACCATTTTGGATTTCCTATTCTTGTCATCTTGCTTTACCTTATGCGATCTATTGTGCATTTTAGTATTAGAAAAATACAGATGACCTCTCCCATTCCATTCAACACTGGCAACTGTCAAAAAGTTCTTTACCCTTATATCCTATCTTTAAAAAGTCACTATTCAAGGTGGACATAATTGGTCTTAATGATTGTTCATCGCTGGTGAGTCTAGATACTCATATAGCCTTCCCCTCAGCACGTTCTTATAAATATGTGAAGGGTGCATGCTGTTGCTATTGAAGCACAGCATTTTTCCTACACGACTTCCTGAATAGGTTGTTGCTAACTGACAGATTTCTATTTTTAACCAGCTTCACATCAAATAACTCAATCTCATCTTTTGAGCACTTCATCGTAAAGCACAAAAAGATATTGTGGAATTTAAAAAGTCTAAAATTTCATCTAATAATTCAAAGGTGTCTGTCCATAGCACAAAAATATCATCCACAAAATGGCTAAAGTAACTAATAAAGTGAGAAAACCACTCATTAGCTAAGAAGTATGTAGTCTCCCAGTGATCCATCACCATATTGGTGCATGAGTTAGCACATGAAGTGTCCATTGCTACAATGGCTTTTTGAATGTAATACTTCTCATCAAACAGGAAAACATTCTTACCTAAAATCAATTCAATTAACATACATATCAATGAAATCTGACTTTGTGTTTATCAACTTTCCTTATTTAGATATAATTTAATGTAATCTAAGCCAGTGTCATTGGGAATCATAGTAAAGGGCGAACATACATCTATGGTGATAAAAATAGAATTCACCATAATGTTTTTATCCAAAGTATAATCAAAAAAGATTAAAAAAATCCTTAGTGTCCCTTAGAACTGTGGAAGCTAGTTCTAACACTGGTCTTAACATGTGTTCTACATATATATATATATATATATATATATATATATATATATATATATATATATATATATATATATATAGATAAAGGCTCAGTGAGCCAGCCTCTCCCAGAGCTGATGGGTTTCATCGGGGGATTCTCAGCATCTTTATGTATTTTCAGTAGTCTCTGTAATATGGGTATCACAAGAGAGTGGACTATCAAATAGCTGTATAAGTCAGATGAATGCATCTACACAGAAATATATCATATAAATCATCATGAACCCTATGTATCTGATAACATCAAAGAGATTTTAGTAAGGTAAAAATCTATGTCCATAACTACGATCGTACCTCCTTTATCAGCAGGTCATATCACTATTTTGTCAGAATTTTGTAATTGGGTTAATCTTAAATATTCATTCCTAGTAAGGTTATAAAATCTTCTAAAAGTTTTACTATCATTGTCTCTAAAAGTAATTAAATCTTTCTAACAAGACCTGCAGAAAGCTTTTAATACTGGATGTAATACTGGCGTTAATGTACTGGGTTTCTTCCAAATATTCTTTGCATTGTTTCCAGCAGGAAACAAAAGATTAAGCATTACATTCCTAACAAACATCTTGACATCTATAACTGTATCACAAATATTAGTTCTGACAGCATATATAACTGAGAGCCCCTTCTGTAACAGTGAACATTGCTCTTTATTTAAAGTTGTGCTAGAAATATTCCATATCAAGGAGCTTTCAATGGATTATAGATCTTCACGATTGTGAAAAGCTGAGGGAGCTCTGCTGATTGTTTTCTCTTCCTACACCTTGGCTGTCCAATCTCCTTGTTCTCAAATGGCCCCTTATCGATAGAGGTGAAAATGGAAAAGCCTGTGGAATCTCAATAACTGGTAGAGCATCTGTTCTATGCCTGACATCTGCTGAAGTTGATGGGGTGGAATCAATGGCCATGCCTACTGATGTCTCTTTAACCAAGGTACTGAAAAAGAATTTCCAAGACAAGGAAGAGGCTCCTCAGCTGCAGCAAATGTCCATAAAATCCCAAAAAACAAAACTGAAAGAGGCAGCCAAAACACGACAATAAGAAGCCGACTATTTATTAGAAATAAAATGAAAAAAACCAACAAGGCCAGAGACTTAAAATTCAGTAAGTGCTTTCACATTCAAAGGGAATGCTTCATCAGACTGTTGACTGTTGACTTAATTGGTACCATTTAAAAGCTTTAACATTTCATTGTCAAGCCAATCACTATTCGGCTCATGAATATTGAATGAAAATAATATAGTTCATCAAAAACCTTATGGATAATTCATTAAAAACATTTTTAAAACATTTTAACAAATATAATATAATAATCTCACACTTATAAAAATGTATAAATAATATATATATATATATATATATATATATATATATATATATATATATATATATATAAAAATCTGATAATCATGTGTGTTTATGAATATAAAACTATAACTGTTAGGAACTATATATACACATAAAAAACTTATTGGTTATCTTTGTCATGAATTATAATGTATTTTTGTAGATAACGTCATAAAAATATGGCATGTAACTATTCGTTTATCCTTACATATGAAGTATAAACTATTGTGTATAGAACAGTATATCTATACTTCAGCACTACATACTTCGTGTATATACAACCATACCTGATATGAACTGTGTGTATTTATATACAATACTAATATATATACTTATTATAACTTTTATCAAAAATATAAAGACATTTTTATATAAACTAATAAGGAATAAACACGTGAAATAATATATATAGAACACATATATTAATGCAAATATAATACTTATGTGTTTTCTAATGTTTAAGATCCTTAGCTGCTAGAAAGGGTCTCATGGACACCTTATCATTGAGTCCTAGCCCTCTACCTGCTTGTAATCGTAATATCCATCTCACTTCTCTCTGCTCTGTATAATTCTTATAATTCTTATAATTCCCTAACCTAGCATTCCTATATATCATTTCTAATACCATAAATTTAAAACTGTGTAATGTGCCTTTGTTTATGATATGTTTTGCTAACACATTATTTTCCTATTTATTGCATAAATATGTTCTTTCACTCATTCCTATTTGTCATTCCTACATAGAACAAGTTGCATTTACCACAAATAGCAAGGTAAATCAAATCTCGTGTTCTGCAGTCAGCATAACTATTAAACTCATATTCCTTTCCTGTCTCTGGATATACAAACTTGTGGCCATTTAACATGAAGGGACATTGATTGCAACTCCTGCAAGCAAAAGTTCCTTTTCTGATAGATCTTAGTGTTTGTTTTTCATTTTTTTCATAACACAACATGCGTTTCAATGATTTTGTATTTTTATAGGTAAATCTGGGATGTTCTCCTACCTTAGCACCCAATTTTTCATCTACTGTTAATATATTCCAATTAATAATAAAAATGTCTTTAATCTTCTTGTTAATATTTGCAAATGAAATTACTGGTTTATTCATATATGTCATGTTCCTGTCTTTTGTTTGTGTGTTCACTTCTTTGTGTTGAGAGTATATATAAGGTTTCCTTTTTGAAGGTCTCTTAACAATGTCTTGGTGAAATAACAATTCAGTTTCTTCTTCTCTATATCCCCTTTCTTTGAATTCCCCATGCATCATTTCAACACTTTCATGGAATACAGATTTCTTACTAGTTAATCTAGATATTCTCAACACTTGCCCTTTAACTATATTATTATAAATATGTGGAGGGTGCATGCTGGTACGATCTAATATGGAATTTAATTAAGGTAGTCAAATTAACAGATTACCATAAATACTTTGATAAAGAACAGATGTATTGTTGACCCTAGGCCATGAAAAAAACATTTTCTGCTTTAAAATTAGAAATGTCTCTATTAAGTTCCCATGTCTTTATGCAACTGAAGCTTAACTTCATAAACAGAGACATTGTTAACTATCTCATCAAGAGCTGTATAGATTGTATCTGCAGGGTAAATATTAAATGGCAGTTGCTGTATGGTATTAGTACCTAAAGCCATAGCTTCTTCGATAGGTCTAAAATGTTCGATTAATAATTTTGTATAGCTAAAGCTTGTTTTTTTAGGTTAAGTTTTTACTATTTAACAAATGGACCTGGATATGCAGTCTCTTTAACTTCATTAAATCATTCTCTGGCTCTTTTAATGTGTTCTTAAAAGTCTCTTGATTATAGTTCACAGATTCTGTTGTCTTCTCCAACTCAAATAAATTACATTAGAGTAAAGGATTACCTTCAGCTTGAACTAATTTGAAGAGATGATCTGATTGCCTATTTGTCCCTAGCAAACTGGAGTTAACATCTAATTCAATATTCACACTTTCAAACTTGTCCCATCATGATACAAAAGCAACAGCAGCTTAAAATCCAAAACACCAATATTTGGAAAAACTGCAGAAGGAATGTGGAAACTTTTGAATGAGAAATTGTTTAAATGCAAAAAATCAAAAAAAAAAAGTTTGATATCAGGATCTAAGCACATAATTTCAGGAGGATATATTTCCATAAGAACAAAATACTTGATTAAGGTGAGAGACAAAAATATAAGACATGTAAAAGAGGTTGAACTACAACTTTGAAAGAAATACACAAGCATGGCAGACCAATTAAATGTGACAAGATCAAGAAAAACATGAAGAAAATGTATATAAACATATCAATCATAATAGGAAACCATTTTATGGATACATAAGATTGGAAGGAGTGTGTGTGTGTGTGTGTGTGTGTGTGTGTGTGTGTGTGTGTGTGTGTGTGTGTGTGTGTCTTTCGGCTTTTCCTGGTTAGGGGTCGCCACAGCGGAACTCCGGTCCGCTAATGATTGGCAGTAGAGTTTTATGTGCTGACTTGCCAGACCTAATGCACAACCTTCAACGAAAGAATGCCCATTCATGCATGTCATCACACAGTAGATGCTCTAACTGAGAATCGAATGGGCAACGTCTAACTGTGAGGTGACAACGCTACTGCAGCACCACCACCGATTGGAAGGAGTAAAGACGTATAATCTGATAAACTGTGTGTAGATTCTAAAATTTATTCTTAGACAACAGATTATAGATATATTTACAAAACTGTATGCAAAGTAGTTTGCCTCCACAAAGAGGTGACAAATTGATATCCATGTAACCTCAGATAATGAAATCAAATTAGATTATACTGAAAAATAACTATGCAAACTGGATCCAATCAAAGCACAGGGAAAAGACAAAATTAGTAGTAATGACCTAAGAGCAATTCAGCAAGAACTTATAGTATCATTATATCTTTTATTTACTGGGTTATATAAATATAGGGAGATTACTCAAGATTGAAGACATGCACTTATTAAACCTGTCTTAAAGGGAAAGGGTTGTAGAACAAACCCAGAGTCATACAGACCCCTACGTTTATATTTGCCTTGTGGAAAAATAATGGAGAAAGTAATATTGGATAAGTTATCATCAGAATTGACATGTTGGAGACTTCAAACTTTGTATCAGCATGCATATGTTGAAAATAGACATATTACAACCTGTAACATGATATTCTATAACAATACAATAACAGCTATGAATGAAAAATTGTGTTGTGATGTAATTTATACAGATTTAACTTCAGCATTTTACAAGGTCATACACAAAACACTGATCAATAAATTAGAACAACTCGGTATTGATGTACTCTTGATAAGGTGATAGTTGCATGGCTTACAAATATACAACTAGGACATGGCAAGTATCATGCAACAATTGGAAAGACATTTTGCTAGTGCTTGAAAAAAATGAAGTGGGATGAAATAGAAATAAATAGAAAAGACTGGTATGAAAATAAAATTGTTTAGGATATCAGTTATGTTAATCTTTGCATAAATGTGGATAATGATATTGTTAAGGCCATTAAGAAGAGAAAAAAAGAGATGTAAAACTATAACATGTCAGGATTTCTTAATGAAGATTATTTATTAATAAGCCTTCAGTGAAAGGAAGTGTGTAACATAAAATGCCATCCACAAATCTGTGTTTGTTTTGTAAACAAGAAGAGATGGCTTGTCATGTTTTGTAATCGTGAAATAGTTTAAAAAATGGGAAAAAGGTTGAAAGAAATGTATTTTGAAAGGCATAAGTATTGAAAATGTTTATATGGATATGGTCCTATAAGGCTATTGTGAGAGAAAATGTAATAGTATTATGGAAAATGTTGATAAAAATGGTTTGCTTTTATATGTATTATTTGGTTAGCCAGAACAATCCAACCACTGGGGATGCACAAGCCAGGGCATTTCTTCTTGCCGGTCCCAAGCCCGGATAAATGGGGAGGGTTGCATCAGGAAGGGCATCTGGCATAAAACATCTGCCAAATGAGATATGCGGAAACCAATACAATTTACATACCACCACCAGTACTGTTAGCCAACAGGGTGCTGGCAGAAATTGGGCTACTGTTGGCTGAAGTAGGAGAAGGAGAAGAAGAGGGGGAAGGCATGCCTGAAGGCAGGAAGAGAGGAGAAAGGTTAGGCATGTGGTAGTGAGGGTAGGAACTTTGAATGTTGGCAGCATGACTGGTATAGGGAGAGAGCTAGCTGATATGATGGACAGAAGGAAGGTTGATATATTGTGTGTACAAGAGACTAGGTGGAAGGGAAGTAAGGCCAGGTGTATTGGAGGTGGGTTCAAGTTGTTCTATCATGGTGTGGATGGGAGGAGAAATGGGGTAGGGGTTATCCTGAAGGAACGGTATACCAAGAGTGTTTTGGAGGTGAAAAGAGTGTCAGATAGTGATGTTTATGAAGCTGAAAATTGATGGTGTAATGATGAATGTTGTTAGTGCATATGCTCCACAAGTTGGGTGTGTGATGGATGAGAAAGAAACATTTTGGAGTGAGTTGGATGAAGTGGTGATGACTGTACCCATAGGTGAGAGAGTGGTGATCAGAGCAGATTTCAATGAGCATGTTGGTGAAGGGAACAGAGGGGATGAGGAAGTGATGGGTAGGTATGGTGTTAAGGAAAGGAAGCAGAAGGTCAGATGGTAGTGGATTTTGCGAAAAGGATGGACATAGCTGTGGTGAATACATATTTTAACAAGAGGGAGGAGCATAGGGTGACATACAAGAGTGGAGGGAGATAAACACAGGTGGATTATATCCTATGCAGGAGGGCCAGTTTGAAGGATATTGGAGACTGTAAAGTGGTGACAGGGGAAAGTGTAGTTAGGCAGCATAGAATGGTGGTCTGTAGAATGACATTGGTGATCAAGAAGAGGAGGAGTGTGAGGGCAGCACCAAGGATCAGATGGTAGAAATTGAAAAAGGGTGATTGTGAGGTGGAGTTCAGGGAAGAGTTAAGACAGGCACTGGGAGGCAGTGAAGTGCTACTGAATAGCTGGGTAACTACAGCAGAGCTAGTAAGGGAGACTGCTAGAAAGGTGCTTGGTGTGACATCTGGACAGAGGAAGGAGAACAAGGAGACCTGGTGATGGAATGAGGAAGTACAGGAGAGTATACGGAGAAAGAGGTTGGTGAAAAAGTGGGATTGTCAGAGAGATGTAGAAAGTAGACAGGAGTATAAGGAGATGAGGTGCATGATAAAGAGAGAGGTGGCAAAGGCTAAGGATAAGGCATATAGAGAGTTGTATGAAAGGTTGGACACTAAGGAGGGAGAAAAGGACCTGTACCGATTGGCTAGACAGAGGGACTGAGCTAGGAAAGATGTGCAGCAGGTAAGGGTGATAAAGGATAATGAGGGGAAATATACTCACTAGCAAGGAGAATGTGTTGAACAGGTGGAAGGAGTACTTTGAGGGGCTGATGAATGAAGAGAATGAGAGAGAGAGAAGGCTGGATGATGTGGGGAAAGTGAATCAGGAAGTGCAATGGATTAGTAAGGCAGAAATAAGGATAGCTATGAAGAGGATGATGAATGGAAAGGCTGTTGACATACCTGTGGAAGCATGGAGGGGTTTAGGAGAAATGGCAGTGGAATTTTTAACCAGATTGTTTAATGAAATCTTGGAAAGTGAGAGGATGCCTGAGGAGTGGAGAAAAAGTGTTTTGGTACCGATTTCTAAGAATTAGGCTGATGTGCAGAGCTGTAGTAACTACAGAGGGATAAAACTGATCAGTCACAGCATGAAATTATGGGAAAGAGTAGTGGAAGCTAGGTTAAGAAGGGAAGTGATGATTAGTGATCAGCAGTATGGTTTCATGCCAGGAAAGAGCACTACAGATGCGATGTTTGCTCTGAGAGTGTTGGTGGAGAAGTACAAAGAAGGTCAGAAGGAGTTGCATTGTGTCTTTGTGGACTTGGAGAAAGCATATGACAAGGTGCCTACAGAGGAGTTGTGGTATTGTATGAGGAAGTCGGGAGTGGCAGAGAAGTATGTAAGAGTGGTACAGGATATGTACAAGGGTAGTGTGACAGTGGTGAGATCTGCAGTGGGAGTGACAGATGCTTTTAAGGTGGAGGTGAGTTTACATCAAGGATCAGCTCTGAGCCCTTTCTTATTTGCACTGGTGATGGACAGGTTGACAGATGAGATCAGACAGGAGTCCCCATGGACTATGATGTTTGCAGATGACATTGTGATATGTAGTGAGAGTAGGAAACAGGTTGAGGAGACCCTGGAGAGGTGGAGATATGCTCTTGAGGGGAGAGGAATGAAGGTCAGCCGGACTAAGATGGAATGTATGTGTGTGAATGAAAGAGAGGATAGAGGAATGGTGAGGATGCATGGAGTAGAGTTGGTGAAGGTGGATGAGTTTAAATACTTGGGAACAACAGTTCAGAGTAATGGCGAGTGTGGAAGAGAGGTGAAGAAGATAGTACAGGCAGAGTGGCGTGGGTGAAGAGTGTCAGGAGTGATTTGTGACAGACGAGTACTAGTAAGAGTGAAAGGGAAGGTCTACAAAAGGGTAGTATGACCAGCTATGTTATATGGGTTGGAGACAGTGTCATTGACAAAAAGGCAGGAGTCAGTGCTGGATGTGGCAGAGTTAAAGATGTTAACATTTGCACTGGGTGTGATGAGGGTACACAGGATTAGGAATAAGTATATTAGAGGGTCAGCCCAGGTTGGACAGTTTGGAGACAAAGCCAGAGAGGCGAAATTGCATTGGTTTTGGGCATGTGCTGAGGAGAGATGCTGGGTATATTGGGAAAAGGATGCTAAGGATGAAGCTGCCAGATAAGAGGAAAAGAGGAAGGCCCAGAATAAAGTTTATGGATGTGATTAGAGAGGACATGCAGGTGATTGGTGTGACAGAACAAGATACAGAGGACAGGAAGAAAAGGAAACAGGTGATCCGCTGTGGCGACCCCTAACTGGGAAAAGCTGATAGAAGAAGAAGAATCTGGTTAGCCAGAACAAATGAGATTTTGTTTAGTAAAAAATGGGAATATACCAGATATTTTAAGAAAAATTATATTATGAATTTTAAAAGTATGACATACCTAATATGTATAAGAAAATAATTGTACATATTTAGATATTTTTAATTATGTAAAGATCTAAGTTGTTTAAGTGAAAATGTGAGTAATAAATTATCCCTGCTATATTCAATAGGAGCTGTGGGATCTCTTACATCTGTCTGAACTGCCACTAACTCAAGTAGATGGAATTTTGGCTGAATGTTTCATCTGTAGTACAACATACACAGGAGTGCAGCACCTCCCTTATCCTTACCCTGAAGTATCAGCACTGATTTATCTGGTGTGCGAATAGATCCCACAGACGTCTGTACCATAGGCAAATGTGCTACTTGTTCTGCCACCGATATATACCCTCTTCTTAAACTGTTATATTACTCCAGCTCTTATTTTAAGGTCATTTGTTGCATGAACATTCAGGCCTATCTTGGAAAAAATAATTAAAGTTATAGTTCATTAAACCTAATATTTTATTCCCCATTCCCAAAACTTTGAATCCTATTTTACCAAAGTTATAGATATTCAGCCTCATACTTATGATTAGAATTTTATTTTTTGGTTTTAAGCTTATCTTATCCAACTCTTTCTAATGTATTTCCACAATGTAAATTAAGAACTATAGTTACTATTTTTCCTTTAGCCAAAATAGAAAAACAAAAAGCCTGCATTATATAAATACATATGATATCATATTTCAGTATCATCCTGGATTCTGTTTTTAAATGCAATACTGTGACAACTAAATGCTCCTTCACTGAATACTGAAAATGACCTTCTCTCTGCAGCCTTATTTGCTGATTAAAAATAACCTTTTAACATTGCAGATTATATGCTACTTCTCCAAAACTATTTGTATAGGGTTTCTCTGAAGGCTTTGTTACATGGCTTAACAATTCCCTGTCAATAGGAATTTTCAGATAATGACAGGAAATAATAAATCATACACTAACACGTCAAAAGGGCTCATTATGTGTGCATGTGTGTGTGTCTGCATGTCTGTGTAACTGTCTTTCTGTGGAGGGGGTCCCTTGCTATATTCAAGGATCTTCCACGCTTCAATTGCACTATTCATGCTGCTAGCATCATATTAATGTAGGCCTGTAAAACTGCCAAAAGTTAGGAAGCCACCCATCAAAATATTTTAGTCTGTACTACAACTCGCTAATTGCCAACAACCTGGTTATTCTCTTTTCAAACATTACTGTCATGGTCCTTGGAACCTCACAGTATTTTACATCTAATCAAGATATTTTAAAGATTTACTGTGGAATTCCCTTTGTTTAGTAAATAAAAAGAAGAACCATGATGTTTGGTTAAAGTAAATCTTTCCTTCAATTTTTATACTAAGATATAGTCCATAAGATTTTATGCTAATTATAAATGTTATATAACCTCTTTCATCTATTGACAAGGAAGACTAGGAAAGCTATAGACTTAAATTTGATAACACTTAGGGCAGTGTTCATAGTCATGTTTAGGTAAAGCAGAAATTTGCACCGGCTGCACCTAAGCACAGCTTCACTGAAATTCATAGAAAACAACCAAGCATAGGCGCGTCTGCTTAAGTAAGTGTGCAAAACTGTATGCAAATGAAACATTAATGAGATATAACTAAGGAATGGCTGCAATTTGTGTGATGATTTTATGTAGATAAGGTACCTTTCCCGCCTGTGTGTTTGCAAAGTAAATCAGTAAATGGCTATTCATTTCTGTCAATAAAATGGTATATTTGGACAATGCGCAACTCATTCTTGTCTTTATGTTTTCTCTCTTTCTCTCTCTTTTTTTCTATCCCTATAATGTTCCTTTTGCACAGGTCTAGATTTTTCCGTGGCAGCTGTGTGCATTCCAGATCACAGAACACTTACCACATGTCTTTGTCTGCTTGGAGACATCTTCACAAGGTTGGGGGTAGCTCCACCCCCTGGAAACCCCAGTGTGTGGTGTCATGGAAAGCCACCAACATCATGAGCTCTTCTACTTGGCAGAGGCAGCAGCTGAGCAGACAGTGGAGAGGTACTTTCAACTGATAGAAACTCTCCTGCATAAGTAGAGGAGTCAATGACCTGGTAAGCTCTAACCACTTACCCACCAGAGGTCTCCATCCACATCATCAGGGTCCCACTCTGAAAGAACATCACAAAGTGGGGAGGTATTTGAGGTCTTCCAGACAGGGGTGTGAGCTGTGATGTATTCCTCACCAGTATGAGTCCACCACAGTGTTCCTCTCTGTCTCAGCTGTCTATGTTGTATCCATCACTTAACTCTTCCATAAGCCTGTCTCCTACCCCCTCTTCCCTTACTCCTTCTCCAACTTCCCTCTTATATATAAAAAAATGAAAAAACAGAGGGCCTATCCACTGACAAAACACAGTTCCCCCTGTCTCTCAGCTCATCCAGCACAACACCCTTCATGTTTTCCTTCTACATGTCCCTTGTCTTCTCTCTCTCTAATTTCCAGTTATCATATCTTTCCCTTTCCAATCTCATAAAAGACCAGTCTGGGTATTCAGATAAGAACACTCTCCCATTCAATAAATAAAACTTTCTAGATGTTTAACCTTACTTCCGAATAGCTGCACTAAACAACACTTTCCCCATATAATTATTAGTGGTATTATGGGGTTGCATAGGCTTGTTCTCACTTATAAACAACAAAAATAGCCAAAATACATCATCACTTGAGACTCTTGGAGCTTCCACTGCACATAATCAGTCCACTTTCAAATACTTTTTATGATGTTTCAGAGAGCCAAAGATGCTGTGGGTGTTCCTGTGCAGTACTTCACTTTTCTGTAATCAGTACCATTCATTGGTGCTTAATATATTTGCATAAAGACATAGCAGTGCTGTTTGCTGATTACTCTTGCACATATGTGAAGTGCGGGACCATGACTTAGACCTCAATAGACATTATCTGTTACTGCACTAAACTATCCTCTTGACATGTAATTACTCCAAGTTGCTGAAAATAATATATTTATCTCTCTGATCAGTGGCCAGGAACTCTACTACTAGCAACAGCCAAAGTCTATTGACTTAGGATTATCACTAGAGTCATCTTGCTCCTAAATTAATTAACTTCTAAACTGTTTCACTCTAATTACTGCCTATCGCTAAGAAATAGACTCAGGATAGCATCTTAACCATTATGTCAGAACAAGCACAGAGCCCTTCTGTTAATGAGTCACTCCTTTAAGCTATCAATAACAATGGCCCCTGCTCTTTGGAATTCATTTCCAAACACTAATAGTAACACACACCTTTTTCAGAAAACTACATAAATCCAAACAGATTCTTACAACTATATATGTTCTCATGCTAAACTGGAAATTCATTTACTCATCTCCTAACAATCATTTAAATACTACTTCATCTGTTGATAAGTGCATTCACCAAAGTTTTGTAAGCATCTACTAAATCATATCCACTATAACTAATAGTTATGTAGATTTCCATTGTATTGTTATATTTTGTCCACTCATATTTAATGTATCTTCTTGAACCTTTCCTTTTCTCATGCAGCTCTGCTATTCTTGATAGTAATATTAATAATTGAAATATATGATAATCCCCTTTAAGATTTTTAATACTTGTAAAGTGACATTAGCCTTTATACTTGCAGTATTGGGTGTTTGTGTTATGACCTTAATATCTGTGAGTTTAACTGTGATTGCCATTTCACCAGAATCATAGCTAAAATGGGTCCTTGATGCATTTCACTAATGTAGTTAAACAAATGTAAATAGAATAAATAAAAATAAAATAAGTTATAGCTACATGTAAGTTTGACCTTAGTTACATAAGTAAAAATACATGCATGCCATTGAAATTGAAAATGAATAGCAGTTCAGTCAAACCATCAGAAAACAAGCATTCCATTCTCACGAGCACTCATTTACAATATAATTGCATGCTTTCCATGTTAATATGTTTGTAAATACTTTTTCTTTTATATGTAATTCTGCAGTATAATGTCCAATGAAAAATATATAGCCATATAATTTAACACAATAACCAAAAGTTCAAAAACTGTCTGAAACAATAGAACTGTAAAAAACTATATATATATATATATATATATATATATATATATATATATATATATATATATATATATATAATTCAATTGATCATTACAGTACTTTAGAAAAGCATATAGAATGGAGAGGTGATATCATCCTTTGAAACTAAATAATTCTTTATCAACATACTAAACTGCAACATATATAGTATAAATAAATTTCAAAAATGGTCCTGGGAACTCTGGAATTATTTAGCTTTAATTCAAAAATGTTGTAGTCCTGGGAACTCTACAAATTCTTTGTCATATATCCACAATGGACTCTAACTCTCAGGTACACTTCACTTGCTTCTTTAAAGCCTACTGAAAGCCCATTGGTAGTACAATCTGCCTGCTGGCTAGACTTTTCAGTTTAACCAGTCACCAAGTCTTGACTGACCCCAGTCCTTAGCCTAAATGTGTATATTACACTCAGCTCCCCAACAACCCCCACTAACAAGGATCTCCTGCAATGCCAACTGTACCACTTCAAGCCATTAAGTACATGCTTCCTTCTTGAATAATTACTGTCATGGAAATATCCTCCTGAGCTCAATTCTGATTGTACAATGTCCATATCCTTATATCATAGGAACATCACATCACATCATAGAAACCTCAAAATAACTGAGGCTTGTGACCATTTGTGCCTTGAATGTGTCCACCCTCAAACTATGCCCTCCCTCTCTCAAGGATGGCTAGGCCAGTGAAGCCCAGGGTTAATTTGTGAGTACCCATCCAATCATCTGGTTTCAGTTTGAAGGAAAACAGTATGTCACACTGCTTAATTTGTGTGAGGCAAGACATAGGTCTCACTTCAGGAATTTATAAGACACTGAATAAAGGGACCTTGCTTCCAGTCTGTTTTGGGAGCTTAGGGTTTTTAGGCTGGAGATCTTCTTAGTTAGCAATCTTTGAGGTCTTTCTGGTTTAGCATGTCTAGACAGGTACATCCTGAAGGGGCCATTGTGCTCATTAATTGGTCTAATCAATGCTAAATATAGGGAAGCAATGAGATCTAAAGCTCTGGATAATATTACCATGGCAATTACTGTATATGCACTAAGTAGAAGGTTTTCCTGACTGTTGTTGTCATGTGAAAATCAAAGGAGAGGGAATTATAAAATCATGTTCCAAGGTTCCTAGTAACAGTCTCATTTTGAAGTTAGGTATTATTAATGCTGTATGCTAGGGAGATGGATCATCTACCAAATGTACAATATTGCACTTCTTTGCAATTAATGTTTACCCATTTTAGTATACCATGTATTTATGAATATCAGTTCTTGTTGAAGGGCTTGGGTAAGAGAGGGTGACTTGACTTTTGCAGTCATCTGTGGACTTAGTTAGCCAAAGGTCATGGTACATAGTCTGTAGAACTGAAAAGTAAATGACAGACAGAACAGGGCAAAATACAGAGCCCTATGATCATATTGATACTCTCTTATGGGGCATCTGCTACCCATTGTGTGGGGTCTGTCTTTAAACCAATTAGCTATCCATCTTACCATACAGGCATCTATTTTTAAAGCATTAATCTTACTAACTATGCTGCCATGGGGGGTGCTGTCAAATGAGGTCAAGATATAGTATGTGGACTACATGACCACTGCTGAGAGCCCGTCTTACAAACTCAAAGAAGTTAACGAAAGTCATAAGCCAGGATCTACACTGATACAGCCAAACTGCTACAGGTCTAATGTGTTGAGAGTTTTGATATCATTTTTATTTTATTTATTTATTTAACATTTGTTGACCGGGAATGTCTGACTAGGTTCCACAGAGCCTGTTTTCAGCAGAGGCCTGGGGAGAAATGCTCCAGATGCATGTCTTTGGAATGTGGGAGGAAACTGGAGTACCTGGAGGAAACCCGCGCGAACACAGGGAGAACATGCAAACTCCACACAGAAGGCACCCCAGGCGAGAATCGAACCGGAGAACCTCTTGCTGTGAGGTGACAACGTTAACCGCTGCACCACTGTGCCGCCCATAAATTATTGCATTTTATCATGTTGGTTTAATTATGTTCCATGACTTTGCAGATGAATCTTTTCAGACTAATGGGCCTGTAATTCCTGGAGTTTGTGGAATTGATATCCTTATAAAGTGGGATTACTACTGTGTGCACCAAGCCTCCAAACCTGTGACTAATCTTAAGGTAAACACTTTGAGGAGTGGTCTTATCAGGGCCTATTTGGTACCATTTGTTAAACAGTCAAGTACATTGTCAAGCTCCATGCAAGAAGTATTTTTATCTACTCCCTCTTAGCAGTGTCAATGGAGGTATTGATTCTTGTGGTACTAGAAATGCAGCAGTATAGTAAGAGAAAAAAAGTTGTTAAGACGTTTTAGTTGATACTAGTTTAAAGAAAGGTGGTGACATTATCTTGACAGGTGAGCAGAATGACCACTGTCAACAGCATCTGGTACCCTCTCAAAAAACTTAATCAAGAGTCTGAAGGTGACCAGTGGTGACCACTGACAGATGCTTATCTTATATTTGTGATATCACCTTTGCATCACTCAGCTAAAGCCTAAAAGACTTTATGAATCCTCAACACATACTATTTCCCTTGCCTCCTCACCTTCTCATTGAAGGCAAAAAGTAGAATGTGGCTTTCCTTACTTTTTCAATTTGTCAGATATCACAAACCATGGAGGCCAGATTGTAAACATCTAGTCATCTAATGAGCCCACTCATTTGTCTACTTTGTTGAAATCACACCCTTCCTCCTTTCTACCATTCTAATATCCAACCCAAGTAATTTTAAATCTAGAAAAAATATCATTTTCACTTTTCTTCCCCAAATCCCTATCGATCTTACTTAAAATGAGCACCTTCATCAAGAAGCATCTTGTAAATGTTTCAAAGACAATGGTTAAAATTATTCTCCATTCAATGAGATCCATCTTGCACTTAGCAAATAATTTCATTCCAAACTCTGCCACCAGAGTAACAGTTATTGTATGTAAATATATTACGCATTGGTACTGAAAGTCTTGCTTGTTTATTCTCCTACAGCTACTTGTGGCTGGTAACAGCTGGTTATTACCTCTGCCTCAGTTTTACTTCTGCATCTATAAAACTTTTTTGTGATGTATTTTACTGTTTAGATTATTATTTATTTATTTTCAGTTTGGTAACTGGGGAAGTCCACTGGGCCATAAGGAGCCCATTTTCAGTGAAGGCATGGGGAGAAAAGCTCCAGATAACAGTTGCATAGAAATAGAATATACATTCAATTCTAGATGGTATACAATCAGTTCTAGATAGTATGTAGCGTACAATAAAATAACATACAATAAATCCACAGTGAAAATATGGCATACAATGCGATAATCAGACATTCTTGATACAGACCGATGGTTATTATATGTGAAATAATTTTTTTTTTAATTAAGGAAAAAATTGAGTGAGGGAGAGGATTGGGTGAAGTAGGTGAAAGTCACAGTGGGGTGAAAGTAGAAGTAGTTGTTGCAGAGAGAGTGGAGAGGATTATCCCTTAGAATCCATATCTATGTTTTTATATATATTTAATGAATGAATGCCAAGACAAATGTTCAATCTGGGGACCCAGGTAGATAGTAATCTCTCCTTTGGCAATCATATTGCCAAAGTAGTTAAGAAATCCTTCCATGTGGCCCATCTAATTACTAAAGGGTTTGCATCTAGAAATAAAGAGGTTATAGTGCCCCTCTTCTCATCACTCATTAGACCCATCATAGAGTACAATGCCCCATTTGGGATGTACCTCACAAGACACTTCCAACAGCTGGAAAGACCATAAAAGTACCTCACCAAGGGGATTACTGGTCTCAAACATATGTCCAATGCAGCCCGACTGAAAAAACTCCAGCTGCACTCAGTGGCATATCGCTTACTCAGAGGTGATCTCTGTCTGACTTACAAAGCCATGTCCAACTCAGAATTGATGGACATGCTCCACCTAAAGAAATCCAAGTCACTGCGAGCCACATGCTCTAGTGAACTAAACCTCACCACAACAATAAATAGAACATGCTGGAGGGCTAGATTCCTGTCACAGAGACTCCCCATGCTTTGGAACAAAATTCCAAATTACATCAGGCAGAGCCCTTCACTAACAATCTTCAAGATAAACTTTGACGACTGGATGGGTAACAGAAAATACACCCCTGGGATCACTTCTTTGGCTCTGCTTGACAGAGGATCAGTTAATTAATCAATAGGGTGGCGAAAGCCGACACACTCTGGCTAGGCTTATAAATGCATTCGGGCAGATAGCCTAGTACCTACCTATGAACCTATGAACATACCATGTAACAAGGTCATGGCTGAAAAAGGTCTATGGAGCAGCCCAGTTACAAAATACTAAATAAATACATAAATAAAAGTACTGGTAGAATTAAATTTACAATGACATGTGGAAAAGATCTCCATCAATATTTCCTTCTGCACAATTTTCTACTACCTTTCACCTCCTTCTCTTTAAGTTCATTCTGCATACCCAGGTATTCTAAGAAGCATTGTTTTGGAACTCCAACTTCCACACTCAGTTCTGGAAAAGGTTCCATCTTTCTACACCTCCTTCCACTACCACAAGGAACTCCTCCTTTTAATCCCCCATTTAACACTATACTTCAAGGGAGACACACTGCTGTGTAATTCATGTTTAATTTCTAAGTTAACATGAATTTATTTTTACAGAATTGATTTAAGTTCATTTATAATACAGTCAAGCACAATGATTGCTCTAGATATTGTTGGTGGCCTCTCAATTTTGCTGCAGTGTTTAGGATGTTTTGCAGTTTTGATGCACTGTTAAGTTAAGTAGTATTTATTTTTAACTGTAAGAGGTTCATGCAAAGAATGCAGTGGCTGCAGAAGCAATGTAGAAGTCCTATAGCTTCACTATATTCCCATTTATATATGGTCATTGCAGTGCATGTTGCAATTATCATTTTGCTGTACCATTAGGGAACTCTACAAATGTCTCTGGCAGATTGACAGAAAAATTTCATTCATAGTCTTGTGGAATTTAGTTTGAGATCATGTTTTCCTGTCTGAAACTAAATGTCATTCTGAGCCACATTCTCATTTCTCTCTC
This sequence comes from Protopterus annectens, assembly GCF_019279795.1. Lineage (NCBI taxonomy): Eukaryota > Metazoa > Chordata > Ceratodontiformes > Protopteridae > Protopterus > Protopterus annectens. The sequence goes on from NC_056726.1 coordinate 614,819,141, forward strand.
CAGTAAAAGCTTACCATGTATAAAGTTTAAAACTACAAGTGGAATCCTTTTGCTTCATACAAAATGGGAATAAGCTGCATGCTTCATAGCATTTCAAAGTGAATAACTGAAATGACCGTATGTCAATAGCCTTACTAGTTTGCTTCAATTGTTCTCAGAATAAATTCTGCCATAAGGGAATAACAGCATGCCATTTGTGGAACTGATTTTTGCCATTAGCACATGGTATGTGTAGTCTGTGTATTATAGAAGATGAAATATAGTACAGCCTGCTTTCTTTCTTTGGAATCACTAATTACCTTGGGCAAGCTCTTTTCAATTTATTTCCAAAAAAACTGCAATTATGTTGTCAGTTGCCCTGTTACTTGTCCATGCATTTGTAGTAGTGAGAATGTTTCATCTCAAAATTTTCAATTTCTTGATGACATAATTTTTGATATAAAACTATAAGGCAACAATTTCATAGATATGGTCTTTATAGGATATAATAGCAACATAGCTCAGTCCATTGTATTAATTTACTGGAATCTTTCTGGCAGGAAGAGTAACAAAGTGAAAGGCGAGTCAGCAGCTCTGCAATGACTCTAACTGCTGACACACTAAACGCTTATAAATAAAATTACTATATCAGAATACTTTTTAGCTTTAGTTTATATGGTATGTTTTATTTCTGTGGACATACGATTTTCAAGCTTGACAGCATGGGAGAAGTAGAGGATTGTCCACTTCTTGCTCATGCAGAAACACAGTAAATCTTGTAGTGAAAATGAATATTGCAACAAGATATCAAACCAACAAAGTGGCATTGTTGTGTATATTACCTAGAACTCTCTGTTATCACTGACACATACCCCCAATTTGTATGATTAATGGCAAATTTCTTAGTGTATGTTTACCTCTTGATCTATTAAAGCACCAATGCCAAGAACTAGTCTTTGGGACTAAGACAGAACCGAGTTTAGTGATGAACATCACAAGGCTACCCTAATGAAACACTTGGCTCCAGACATTATAAAGAAAATAGTATGGCATTATTTTTTCTGTTCTGCAGTTTATACAGTCCATTTTCATTTTCTTTACACTTCTTATATATAAAAGTTAATTTATTTTTGATCATAGAAGCATGACCCTAGTAGATGCCCTCATTACATGGTTCAACCTGATTTCTCCTCCACTAGAATAATAACATAAAATAAATCTATAGAATTTCAACACTGCCTTTATGAAATACATGATCTGAAACATCCTAGCATCATCTGTCTTGTAATATTAATTAATATTCATTTCCATAAAATGCTACAGATTCTGACTGTTTCTGTACACTGTGTTTTCTTTGATGCATAGTTGTTATTCAGTCAGATTTCCAAAGTATAGACAAATTCTGTTCCTGTAGTACTTTGGTAATATAAAGTTTTGTTTAATACAGCCAATGATAGCAATCAGGATTTACAAATATAAATGGATAAATGTAATATTAATGCAGAGAAAAAGAGGATGACAAAGACCTTGCAAGGTAATTTGTATACAGCACAAATGAGCTTTCATTTTGCCTTCTTGCATTTTAGAAATCACTTTAATAGATCCATTCATCGATCCACAACCCCATTTTTCCCTTGAGGTTGGGGTGTCACTTCAACAGTAACGCTCATCTAAAGCTGAAAGTCACACCACCAGGTGACTAGCCTTGTCCCAGTTGTTCTTCTACACCACACATTCACACATACACATGTGGCCAATTTAGAGTGTCCAATCAACCTACTGATGTCTTTGGAAAGTGGGGGTGAAACCAGAGCATTCATTAGAAACCCATGTGAACACAGGGAGGGCATACAGACTCTGCACAGAAGTCACCCTAGCTGGGAATTAATCTAGCGACCTTATTGTTATAAGGAAACACCGCTATCTGCTAGGCCACACTGTTGCGTATATGACACTAGACAAATGAAAGTTGCAGAAACATACCATATTGTATTTGTTCATTAAAATCCTTGGGACACAATGTAACTTCTAACAAATTCCCATATGAATCACCTAGAAATATTGATCTACCATCAAGGGACAATATTAATTGCACATGATTTATAGTAAGGAAAGCTACTTCCTAGCTGGAAAGATAAAATAGTAGTCCTGATATTTAAAAGAGACAAGTTCTAAAAGTCATAGTGCCATTTGTTTATGATGTGCTGTTTCTACATAGTTATGCAATGGAGGTACAGCTATCTGATTAGCTCAGTTAGTGTACATTTGGATATGCTACATACAGCAGTCGAGTTATAACTGCATAACTAATCAGCATCGCTTGTCTGTAGAATTTTTTTCTGATAGTTGCTATATATTAGTTCTTCCAGGAAATGTGCTATAGTCTTTGGTAATCTGTAAAGATTAAATGGACCAGATGCTCCACCTAGTTTCTTACTTCTGCAAAATCTGTTTCATCAACAGTTTCAGATTCACATCCCTCTCCAAAATTTTAAAGAGTCCATCCCATAAATGCTTAACTTCTGTATAGTTCTTAGCTCATAAATGTTTCCTTTTTAACCAGCACCATCATTTCATAGAAAGGAATGCTGTGCTGTTAGCATTCACTCTTCATTTTTAAATTATGCCATTTAACTCTACCTTGCAAATATAGTATCCTCCTAGAGTATACTGATTTTAGAAATATTCTTAAATACCTCTCCCTGCATTCATTATTGCACATGATCTATCTTTTGTATGGTTTGTGGTATTATCCAAAAGACCAATCACTGCATTGTTTCTATCTCCTGATCGTGAAATGGCTGTGTTTAGATACACATCTCTATCTTTCTATATATATTTGTGTGAGGGGGGGATTGGCCTTATTTTGTTGAATAGCTATAATATTGAATCTCTTTTTGTTGACAATGAAAATATCGAAGCCCACTTCATCTGACCACAGCATTTACAAAGATCTTCCCAGGGTAAGTAACTTGTTATGCAAGTCAGTGAATTTTGCCATTTTCCCAACTGTAGTGTGATCCTGGAGTTAATATATTTAGTTAGTGCAGTGTGGGGGCACAGCCCTCCCAACTGGATGGGTTAGGGATAGCACTGCTTGGGTTTTCTTTCTTTTTGGGTAAGTGGTTACTTACCCTGGGAAGGTCTTCATAGTTCTGGTGCTTTGAAGAAGTAGATACGATATTTTCAACATCGACAAAATGGGATTCAAAATTATGGCACTTCAACAAAATGAAGTAAACCGATATATATATATATATATATATATATATATATATATATATATATACACACACACACACACACACACATATATGTTTTTTGTTGTTTGCTTTCGGCGTTCCCTGGTAAGGGGTCGCCACAGCAGAACTCCGGTCCACTAATGATTGGCAGTAGATTTTTACGAAATGCCGAGGTGCCAGCTCCATGCTCAACCTTCAACGAAGGCACGCCCATTTACGCATGCATGTCTTTCGAATGCTACCCAACCTCGGGGAAGACATGCAGACTCCACACAAAAGGCACGGCCAAACCCAGCCGAGAATCGAATGGGAGAACCTCTTGCTGTGAGGGAACAATGTTATTGCCGTACCACCGCTGTATAGATAAATATATATACATATATATATATATATATATATATATATATATATATATATATATATATATATGTATATATATATATATATATATATATATATATATATATATATATATATATATATATATATATATTTATATATATATATATATATATATATATATATATATATATATATATATATGGTTCCCTATCAGAAGCCTGAAACACTATAAGACTGAAAATCAAAATCCTGAAACCAAAACCCTGAAAATTCAAAATCCCGAAAACCCAAAATACTGAAACTCAAAATCCTGAAAACACAAAATGGACATACTGACATCATTGTGGCTTCGCTATTGTTAGCCCTGTGGTGTTAGGTCATGCGTTGGGTTCAGGTCAGTGTGCAGTTGGTTTTCTGTTAGGGTTAGGGGCGGTTTAAGTGAGTTAGGGTTAGGGTGCAGGTTAGGCATGTATGCAATAGTGACAAATATTGGGGTTAAGGGCGGTTTAAGTGAGTTAGGGTTAGGGCGCGGGTCAGGTGAGTGTGCGATAGTGACGGACCTTAGGGTTAGGGTTAGGGTCAGGGTCAGTTGGTAGATATTAGTGTCTTTATAGTGACATATTAGCATTATTTGTGTTTTCAGGATTTTGAGTTTCAGTATTTTGGGTTTTCGGGATTTTGAATTTTCAGGCTTTTGGTTTCAGGATTTTGATTTTCAGTCATATAGTGTTTCAGGCTTCTGATAGGGAACCACATATATATATATATATATATATATATATATATATATATATATATGTATATATATATATACATATATATGTATATATATATATATATATATATATATATATATATATATATATACACACATGCACACACACAAGTATATATATATATATATATATATATATATATATATATATATATATATATATATATGGATCTACTTCAACCCATCGAAATTACAGTTTACTGAAATGAAAATAACTGACTCCACTTCACCGAAAGTACATTTAAACAAAAACGCACTTTCGCAAAACTCAGTACACTGAACAAAAACAGAAAACGCACAGTGAACTGATTGAAGGAAGGACACTGAGTAAACTCGGAGCTATAATATATAACATTAAGTATCCTGTTTTTTGTTTATTTTGTTCTTTTTTTTCTTTGTTATTTATAGCACTTTGTGTACTGTGTATTTTTCTAGCTGGTTTCACTGTGTGTGAGGTATTAACTGGAAATTGTCCACTTTTATTAAGCATCTGTTGGGTTGTTTATTTCTGATAACTTGTTGCAGTTAAACTCTTTTTTTCTAGATGCTCCTTTAGCTGTTTAAAACTTTCATTTAAAGGCTCACTGCTACTTTTCAGCTGTGAGATACATTTCTGCCGTTTGTTTCTCACCCTCCCTCCCTGTTGGTATAGTGTTTTTATAGTTGGTGGCTTTGCAGTTGCCCGCCCCTAGTGTAAATTTGATCTGGGACCCTCCTCCCAGTCTAGTGTCATTACCACCTCATTCTACCATGTACAGGGAGAACATTTGAGAAGGCCAATCAGCTTAGTTTCTGCTACTCCTTTATCTCTTTCCTTTCTCTCTTTCCAATAAAAAAAAAAAAAAAAATGTATCTGCTTTTACTATATTTGTGTTTCTTCCTACTTTATTTTGCTTTTGCGTCATCTTAAAAGTACTCAATTGTATTTATTACTGCTTGGTGTAACTCATTCTAAGCCTTTTAGTTTAAGCACTTGGGCTTCAGACCAGTTGTTTTACATTAGGAAGGTTTGTGGTCTGCACTGTAGTGGCAGAACAGGTAGCTTACATCCTTCTAAGTTGGGAACTGCTGATTGAAGGCTCAGTGTCTGTTATTCTAAAAGTGTATTAGTTCTGGTTTAAGCACTTGGGATTCAGGCCAGATATTTTACATTAAGAGGGTTTGTGGTATGCACTCTTGTGGGAGGAGAGGCTGGACTCTGCCCTTTTGCGTCATCTTAAAAGTACTCAATTGTATTTATTACTGCTTGGTGTAACTCATTCTAAGCCTTTTAGTTTAAGCACTTGGGCTTCAGACCAGTTGTTTTACATTAGGAAGGTTTGTGGTCTGCACTGTAGTAGCAGAACAGGTAGCTTACATCCTTCTAAGTTGGGAACTGCTGATTGAAGGCTCAGTGTCTGTTATTCTAAAAGTGTATTAGTTCTGGTTTAAGCACTTGGGATTCAGGCCAGATATTTTACATTAAGAGGGTTTGTGGTATGCACTCTTGTGGGAGTAGAGGCTGAACTCTGCCCTTCTGAGCTGGGAATTTCTGGTTAAAGGCTTATAGTGTCAGCATATTTGAACTGCTTCTTACTGTAATTGGTACACCTTGTTTGCTGTAGCATAGAGTAGATCCAGTGCTGCTGAATCTAGCTTTGTTTGTATGCTTGTTGTTTGTTTGCTTGTTATTTCCCTGAAAAGCTAATTCCACCTAAAACATGGCTTTTCGGTGCTTCTGTGGATCCCTAGTGATATCTGCATTGCTTACTGTACTTATTTCCTTGTTTCACTTGAATGAAAGTTACTGTTTGTCATTTTTGCATTTAAGTTACCTGTAACACATTGCATTTAAGTTACCTGGCACTTGCTCACTAAAGCAATTATATGTCAGCACTAAAAAAATTAAAAGCACTACACCCTCACAAACTCCCCTTGAGTACCTTGTTCCCCATTGGCCCTTTTTTCAATTATAAAGGAATTCCCAATACTATTCTAGCATGTCTAAAGGTCAGTTGTCAATCTCCTCTCTGGTCCAGCTGGTGAATCTGGGAATCTTGAGGCAATGTTAAAACTGCCTCGTACACAGACAACCCTCTCCTCCTCCCAACAAATTCCAACACATGTAAGAGATGCAACCATATAGCCAAACTGGAGGCTAAGCTCTCTCAACTCAGTACTGGCTTAACCAGTCAGGAGGAGAAGGAAACCACACTCACTACAATTCCAGTCTCACATAGACCTACCATGACAGCAAACCAAACACATAAACACACAAAAACATACTCGGAGTTTCTAAATAAAAATCTGCCTAAGCAGCAGAGACCTCCAAAGCAGACACCCAAGCAACCGCTACCCCAAAACAAAACACATGCAACACATACCACACAATGCCAGTGTGCCAAACAGTCACAGCCCTTAAGGCTAAACAACACACCTGACACACTTGTAATAGGTGACTCTATCGTCAGGCACACTGACGTCCCACTCACCAGGCTGAACAAGGAGAAGGTCACGGTGAGCTGCCTGTCGGGTGCTAGGATCCGCCACATAACACAAGCACTCAGGTCACTCCAAGACAAGTACAAATATAACTCAGTCATTGTCCATGCTGGTGTGAATGACCTGAGACGTACCTCCCTGGACTACATGAAAAGAGACATAGAGGAGCTCTCTGAGCATGTAGCCCAGGCTGGTATGACCCTGACCTTGAGTAGCATCTTACCCTCACCAAGAATGATGCCACAATATGAAGACAAGATGATCAATTTCAACAAATGACTTAAGTATTGGTGTCATTCAAAGGGGATCCAATGCCTGTCAGCCTGGGATGACATGCTCGACAAGCCACGATACTTTGTTAGGGACGGCTTGCACCTGTCAACCCTGGGCTTTCGGATATTGGCAAAGGCTCTTGCTACCCCCATAGAGCCTTTTTTAGGCAAGGCTCAAAATACAAACCCACCTCCATAGGTATCAAAAGGGATTAGAAACTAAGAGTAATGCTACTCAATGCCAAAAGTCTAAACCTCAAGATGCACGCACTCGAAATTCTCCTTAGCATGGAGAACATTGATATCTGTGCAGTAACAGAAACCTGGTTCAAGGCTCCTGAGAGCACCCCAGCACTACCAGGTTATACCTCATACCATGCTTTTTGGCCCCAAAACTTGGACCAAACCACAAAAGGAGGGGGAGTATCAATATTCGTCAAAGATACACACACCTCCAGGCTGGTGGCACAGCACAAAGCATCAGAGACTATCCATGTGCAACTAACAGTGGGTAAAACTGCCTTTCAGTTTATAGCCTGATACAGACCACCCTCCCAAACCCAGGAACCCCACTTAAGCCTTCCTGAGAACACTGGAAAATATGAAGGTCTCTCCAAACACCATTATATTGGGTGACTTCAACTACCCAAGCATAGACTGGGAGCATTACTCTAGCTCCAACACCCTAGCCCAAAGGTTCCTAGAATTTATAAACTCAAATGCTATGGAACAACTTGTTACCACTCCCACAAGAGGGGAAAACATACTGGACCTGATCATCACCAACATGGGGACTTTATGCTCCAGACCAGAATTGTATCCCTCACTGGTAAGATCAGACCATAAACTAATCTCACTGGATATTCACATCCCGACCCCACCCCCTGCCCAGAAAACCACAGTGAAAAACTTCTCTAAAGTAAACTTCACACTCCTCAAAACCGAGGTGGAATCCTTCAAAGCCCCCGGGCCTGTGGAAAACACGGCCCAGACCGCAGAATCCTTTATAAACGCATTCTATGAACACCTTCAGGAATGCATGGATCATGCAATCCCAAATAAAACCGAGACCCAATCCTCCAAAGGCAGACGTCCTGTCTGGTGGACCCCAGCCATAAACAAACTATACAATAGAAGGAGGAAGCTACTAAATGATAGAGCAAAATTCCAAAAAGGGAAGGCATCTCTGATCAGTATTAGCAAAAAACTACAGGCACTCATAAAATCATCTAAGGCCAGCTTCGAGAGACAAATTGCACAGGACACTAAGGATAATCACAAGACTTTCTTTAGTTATGTTAGTAACCTGGGTGGGAATTCCCAGATATGCTCAGAATTAGTCCAAAATGACAAAAAATACACAGAACCCACAGACATTGCCAACATCCTAGCTGACAGGTTCAGCGCAAACTTCTCCCCCCCTCCCCACCAAAAGGGCAAATATCTATCCAAGCAGAGTGCTGCCCCCTTACATCTCAGATGCTCAGGTAAGAGCCACCCTCTCCAAAGCAAAAAACACAGCATCAACGGGACCAGACGGTGTCCCGGGCAAGGCCCTACATGAACTCCAAGAAGAGCTAAACCCAAACATAAAACTACTGTTCAATCTCAGCCTTACTACAGGATATGTACCCAAAGAGTGGCGTACAGCAACAGTGGTCCCTCTCCACAAAGGTGGTGCCTCAATGGATCCTGAAAACTATTGCCCCATAAGCCTGACTAGCTTGGTCTGCAAAGCTATGGAAAGGATCATCATGGACCTCATAAATAAAGATATTGGGGACCTACAGACACTGGATCCTACCCAGTTCGGCTTTGTTAAGGGCAGATCCTGCCTCTTAAACCTGGTCAATTTCTTTGAAACAGTCATCAAGGCCATTGACGAGGGGAAGGTGGTCCACACAGCCTACCTGGACCTCACAAAAGCCTTTGATACAATACCCCACTCGGGCCTTATAGATAAGCTCACCAGCTTAAATATAAACCCCTATGTCACTATATGGGTTGCAAACTGGCTCAAGGACAGAACCCACATGGTTAGAATTGCTGGAGCCATGTCAGACTCCAAACCAGTTACAAGTGGCATCCCACAAGGCTCAGTCCTGGGACCTCTCTTGTTCGGTATATATTTCTCAGAGGTACAGGCCAACACGGAAGGACTGTGGCTGACCAAGTTCACAGATGACTGCAAACTGGCCGCCATAATCGACTCTCCAGCCAACACAAGCATCCTCCAAAAGGGCCTCATAGAAACAGACAACTGGTGCCAGAGCCACGGCCTCAAGCTAAACATCAAAAAGTGTATAGTCATCCCCTTTGGCAAAAACAAAGTGCCCACAAATTACCACATAGGTAGTAATCCATTAAGTACAGAAGAAGTAATTAGGGACCTGGAACCCAAGTTGATAGCAATCTCTTATTTGACAACCACGTGGGCAAAGTGGTTAGAAAAACATTTTATATAGCCCACCTAATCATGAAGGGATTCACATCTAGATCAGGGGAGGTCATCGTGCCTCTTTACGCATCCCTCATCAGACCCATAATTGAGTACAATGCCCCTTTTGGGATGTACCTTACCAGACACCTGCAGCAACTGGAAAGACCCCAAAAGTACCTCAGCAAGAGGATCAAAGGGCTCAAACAGATGCCATATGCTGCCCGGTTAAAGAAACTCCAGCTCTACTCAGTGGCATACCACCTGCTCAGAGGCGATCTGTGCCTGACATATAAAGCCATGTCCAACCCGTAATTAATGGACATGCTGCACCTCAGAAAATCCAAATCCCATCGAGCCATGTGCTCGAGAGACTTGAACCTCAGCACTGAAATAAATAGGACATGCTGGAGGGACAGATTCATAACCCAGAGGCTCCCTTCACTCTGGAATAAAATCCCAGTCCAGGTTGGGCAGAGTCCCTCATTGACTGTCTTCAAGAGGAATCTTTATGAGTGGATGGGAGATCATAGGTTTACCCCAGGTATTACTTCTGTGTCACTGTTAGACAGAGGCACAGTATACTAACCTCAAAAAAGGGCATAGCAAAATTAATTTAAAATGGGTGGCGAAAGCCAAACACACTCTGGCTAGGCTTATAAATGCCCTAGGGCAGATAGCCTAGTATGAACCTATGAACCTATAAACCTATGAACAAAGACAAAGAAATAAAACAAATGCATTTATGCAGGAGGCAAGCCCACTTGACCCCACCCCCCCCGGCACCCCCGCTATTTATATATACATATATATATATATATATATATATATATATATATATATATATATATATATATATATATATATATATATATATATATATATATATATATATATATATATATACATATATATTTTATTTTATTTTATTTTATTTATTTATTTTACATTTGTTGACCGGGCTAGTCTAGCTGGAGATATTTCCATTTTCAGTAGCGGCCCGGGGAGAAAAGCTCCACAGAAGTAAGATACATACAGAAAAACCATCATACAAAAATAATAATAACAATAATAATAATAGAGTATTCAGAAACATCTTAAAAGGACAGGGAATGAGGGTATCAAGGTTAAACTCCAATACAGATAAATTTAAGAACGAAATAGATTTGTTAGCAACTAGATTCAGAGATAGGAACTATAAAAATGGTGAAATTAATGATGCCATGTGTAGAGTTAAGGAAATGAGACAGGGTAATGCAGCCCCCATTTTTTCTGAGGATGGCTATAATGAATATAGACACAATAATCAGCAAGTTTCAACCCATGATCAAAATTTCATCAGATATACATTACATTATACTATGGATGCTCATGTTATTAAAGAATGTATTACAAAACACTGGGGCATCCTTCAGTTAGATCCAGAGATTTCACGATTTATAAATGATTATCCTAGTTTTGCTTATAAAAATAAGCAAAATTTACACAAATTACTCTGCTGTGATGACTATACCAAGCAGAATGACTCAGATTTAGTAGGTACCATCCCATGCAATGGTTGCAATTACTGTTGCTTTATATCTGACTTAAGTATTTTTGTTCATCCAGTTACAGGTGAAATATTTTATTTGAAAGTTCATGCTACTTGTAGGACTAAACACTTGATTTATTTAGCTAGGTGTGTCTCCTGCAGTTCCTTTTATATTGGGAAAACGGACAGAATGTTAAAGGAACGTATTAGGGAACACTTATATCAAATTAGGATAAAATCACAAGTAAATGCCCTATCCAAACACATTCTTAATACAGACACCACACATAGTTTTTCCTTTTCAGTTTTGCAAGTTTTACAACCTAGCATAAGAGGCGGTGATGTTAAAAACACCACTGAGACTGTAGAAGCACAATGGATTATAAAAACTAGAGCACACTGTCCTCCGGGACTTAATGACAGGGTTCCTTTGAAACCTATGCTAAAAAACAGGAGACATAGACCTAAATGATGGTACTTAGATTGTTACAAGAAAACTTAGTGTTTATGAAACATCATTGTGAACTTTCCAAAATTCATGCATTTTTTGGAAGTAGCATATATTTTATATATACTTCACAAATTATTAATATTATTATTTTTCATTTTTTTATTATTTTTTATTTTTTGTAATTTACTGGATGAACAATTATTTGGTTTTTCATTCACAGTGATATAGATTTTAATGTATTATAATTATAACCATATAACATATTATTTAACATTATATAATATATGTCATATACATTATAATATCAAGTAACTCAGTTAGTTTTATTTTTTGGTAACATTAAATGTGCATGTTATTTATACAATGAATATGCTTGCAATGAATTTATTATAAGACATTCATGCACTATTAATGTATTTTCTTATATATATCTATATATTTATATAATTTTATATTTTTATATTTACTTATCATTAATTCATTTAATTTATTTATTATTTTTTATTCTCAATTATATGTTTTATAATGTCTAATAAAAGAAATAGACTTTTTAATAACTGTATTTATAAGTATAAATATAGTTTGGAAACTATATATCCCTTTAAATGGAGATGTCTTTTGACCGCCAAAATTTAATGATTGAATATAAAAGGGTGTGTTTCATAATGGGTTAATTGTTGGTTTGAAAAAGCACTTGTTGCGAAAGCGCTTACCATTGTCAGTTAGAGGATCCAATAAATTTACTTTTAAAGAATTTCTGGGATTATCTGCCTTTCTGTCGTGAATACGAATACTAAATTATACTTGGCAGTGCCTTACGTTGTTTGCTGTTTGGTCTGAATAGACCTGAACTATTCTGTTACAGCGTTCTGATACATTTATTATATAGAAGGCTTGGTGGTTTTATCTGGTCTGAATAGACCTTGGCTTCAATACGCTATCTGGTTTGCCTTCAATTCCAGCTTCCTGAGTCCTTCAGAGCACGGTTTTGTGCAACGGAGCAACGGAAGGGCTACGAACACTTGCTAGCCGTAGATAAACACAGCGCGAGTTTACAACGGAAGGTAAACTCATTTCCAACAGAAAGTTTGTTCTATATTTGGCTTGGTTGTTGTACGCTTTTCTGACAACGGGTCAATAGCGGAACCTCAAGGTTACTTTTTGCTGCCTAGAAAGATCGTGAAAAGACTGTGAGAGCTTATAAAGGTAACTTTATTTCATATTGCAGGTATCTCTTACCGTGAAAACTTTTTGCTAGTGCTTTTTTTCTAATTGAACCAGAGGGTTCGCATGAGCTGACACCAACGTTTACTACAGTTTATTTTATATACATTGACTCTACACAGTTGGTGTAACAATCAGCAAGGTGTTTTGGCTGGCCTGTTTTATTTTTATTCAGAGTTAGTAATAGAGTTTGCAAAAAACAAAAAACATGCAAACCCTTCAATGTAAAGTACTACTACTTGTGTTAATTACTATAACATACAATTACAGTCCAGATGACATTATTCAAGTCGAAACATACTTATCAGATGATGTAAGCAAGGATTGGAGGTAAGGAAAGTAGAGTAAAAAGAAAATAAGGGAGAAAAGGAAAGGATAGATTGTGGAGAAGAGAGCAAGTTAAGGTAGATAACAGGTATAGAAGCAGAGGGGGTAGAACAGAAAGCCAAGTAGAGAAAAGAGAAAGGAGTAAGAGAGAATAGTTTTAGAATTAGGGAGTACTAGTGGAAAGTTAATCAGGTTTATTACAGGAACAAAGCCAGTGATTTTGGAAATGCAGTTTAATATTTTGTTTGAAAAGAGGCAATGATGTAATATTTGTTATATTAGAAGGTAACAAATTCCATTTTTCCCTACCGCATTGGTAAATAGTGAGTCGCCAGCATTGTTATTTGATTTTATTGTACTTGTTAGGAGTTTACTAGAAGAGCGGAGAGAGTTGAGATTGTTATAGGGGATTATGAGTTGTATATATGGGTCTACTTCTATTCGCTGACAGCTCATTTCACTGAAACCCATTTAGTTGACAGCTCATTTCATTGACAAAAGTATTCAAGGCAAAAACCTGGGTTTTGCCCCCCTCCCCACTGTTGTGCGACTGTGGAGTTGTTATATATAGTTGGGGGTGTGTGGGCACAGCCCCCACATGGGGTGTGTGGGGCACAGCCCCCCACCTAGAATGTTTGCCAATGAAATGAGCTGTCAACGAAATGGGTTTCAGTGAAATGGGCTGTCAGCGAATAGAAGTAGACCCATATATATATATATATATATATATATATATATATATATATATATATATATATATACACTAACTCTGAGATCACACTACAGTGGGGAAAAGGGAATAATCCCTTATCCTCAATGTATCGTGGTGTATAACAACTACTCAGTGTACTAAGTTTCGCAAAAGTGCGTTTTTGTTTAAATGCACTTTTGCTGAATTGGGGTCACTTATTTCAGTTTCGATAAACTGTAATTTCGATGGGTCAAGTAGACCCATATTTGTACATATATACATATATATATATATATATATATATATATATATATATATATATATATATATATATATATATATATATATATATACACATACATACATACACATACATACATACACATATATATATATATATATATATATATATATATATATATGTATATATGTACAAATATGGGTCTACATCATTATATATATATATATATATATATATGAACAAACAATTAAACACTGCAAAGAATAACTATCACATAAGCAAAAATAAAGCACACTGAATATGATAAACACAATACAAACTTAAACCAGAACATACAAAACAGTGAATACTGACAAACTTAAATACTTTCACCAAAAGATAATAAAACATAAACAAAAGCACCAACACCTGAGGTTTATTGCAGCAGGGCCAAGCCCCCTTACACCCCCTATGTACGGGGCAAGCATATAATAATCCTCAGACTTAAATATGCCAACTCTCGGGTCACACCACTTCAAAAAAGGAAAATTCTCTCTGAAAATGAGAATCAATGCCACTGCAGACTGAAAACCTCAATGGCAATGATTAGCTATTACAAATACTACAAATAACAATCCACCCACAAAGCAGACAGATGTGTGTGTTCTTAAAATTATAATACCTCAGAAAATGCATAGATTTCTCTAGATGGGATCCTCACTGACTGAGTCTCTCATGAATTACTGTTTTCCTGGAAGTGATGTCATTCCTTTTGTCTCCAAGTTTCTACTTGCATTCATTGCTGCATCCTTGCCTTTTGTACTTACCTTTAAGTTATGTGATGGTACTTTGTTACATATCTTTATACTTTTGTTTTTGCTACATCTTCTGTTCCAGTAGTATTCTCCTTCTTTTCCCTTGGTTTGGTTCCCTAAATATGTTATTTTCTATTAGATTTGAGGTGTATGTTTTCCAGACCATTTCACAAAAGTCCCTGACTGCTTTATCACTTGATGTATTTTTGACCGGTTCATTGCTGCTCATCTGTCAGGTATAGCACCACACATCAACTCATGGACAGTCCTTACTTTACAGTGAATCTTAATTTTTGAGTCACTCAGCTTAACTAAGGGTAGTAAAGGATGCATATTATGGACTAGGTGGCTCTTTTTAATTATGTCATACTTCCCCACACAGCCCACATGCTGATCATTCAAAATACATTTTACTGGGCCCCTCTTATATCTTCATATTTCATGTACATGTGGCATATATCCTATAAACATGTGGGTTCCAACCAACAGAGTTGGACACACAAGACTAAACTCTGGTCCCTGCCAGGAGATGTTTCTGTAATGTCACATACTACATCCTTCCGTAAGACTATAGAACAAGCCTTCAAGCATTAAGTTCTTTTCTTCCCAACAATCTACTCAGTCAAAGGGTCTGCTTCCTTAATCTGGGTAAAGGTTTTCATAATCACAGCCACAACCACTATACCCATTGAATCAGATTATGCAGTGCATTTTTACATCTTTTTTCCAGTATTTTTATACATTTGAGCCCTGTCTAAAATGTAAACTTTACTTTCAAAATCTCTACAGAATCACTTTTAGGGCACTGAAAAGCACAATATTATAAATAATTGAATAATTAACATTTCCTTCTGAGTGGATACATTGCATTTTACCTCCTTTCTCTAGTATCAATAAAGTGTGCAATTATTTCCCATGCTGTCATACTAAGAACTCATTTTCTCACTAATTAATGGCGAAGTACAATGTCAAACAGCTTGCTATAGTCTAAGCAAGTCACATCTACAGCTGCAGTTTGCTGACATCACTGATTATCAAGGCAAAGCAGTATTAAATTAATAGAAAGTTTTTGTTTATTTTAATAATGATAATGGAATGTTTAGTTTTGATGCTATGCTTCTTTAGGTATCTGGTCCTGCTACTTATGATAGATATTCTTTCCCTAAGAAATAAATTCCATTATTTCATCTACCACAGAGGTCAAAATTTCAGGCAAATGGAAACTTTCTGGTATCTTGCTCTCGAAAATGTAATTAGTACAATTACTAGCTCTCATCATTCGGTTCTGTAGGTATGTATGAACACATGCAGACCCAGTTATCTTACCCACCCTTGCTGTTTTAGATGCCCCCAGTTCTCTTTCTTCTATGAAATCCCAAGTGTCAGCAACCCTTTAGTCTGGACATTTAAACATTTTAGTAATTCACCTCTCATTCTTCATAAACAAAACAATTCATCTACTGACTCTCCTTCTTTACTGTCCTCCTTTGCCCACCTGCTTTCCATTTCATGATATCTCGGTATTCTTTCACTTGTACATTTTGCTTTGCTATATACATGTAAAAGCTTTTATCTCTCTCTCTCTCTCTCACTGGTCAAATTAACTACCTTCTGTGTTATTCTGATCACCTTCCCTAATTCCTTCTGTGTAAAGTGATTGAGTTTATCCTTTGGTCTTTTTTTTCTTGAATGGTTGGAATAATTCCACAAAAAGTTATGTCACCTTGTCACCTCATTTAAGAATCACAGTTTTTCATAGTCAGGAGTTGAAAGAATTACATAGCACCATCTTCCTTCTTTGTCTATTTTGGTTTCTATAATTTTATCTTGGTATTGCTTCTTAATGATTATAGCTACTCCTGCACTATTGGTTTTACCTTGCGAAGCTATAACTTCTCTTATCCACTTTTTTCTTTGATTACTGACCATTGTTCTATAGTTAAATGAGTTTCTTGAATTAGTATAATGTTTGCCTTAGCTTGCAAAGTGAGGTGCAGAAAAGTTTCCTTTTTTCATGTTCTGGAGCCCCTTAACATTCCATGAATCAACTTCCCACATTTAGATAGTTTCTTGGTTTATGTATGCAGTCCTGAGATTCGAGTAAACATATCAGGTTATGTTTGTTTCTTGTCGAGATCATGTTCTGAAAGCATTCTCTTATTCCTGTCCCTTCCTTGTGCTTAACCACTAGCCTCCTGGACCAGGAATTAAGCAGGGTCTGAAGTGGTTTAACCCTTGTATATTTTTGCAGTATTAGTATAATGTTCACTTGCGTGTTGGAGTTTGTGGAGAAGAAGAAGTTTAATGACCCTGCATGACTTGTCTCTAACTGTACAAAGCCTACCCAACTCATTGCCTCCGAATCACACTGCTTTTATAACCTAAGCCTCTTCTTTTGAGATTTACTATAGAATGTTATAGTTTAGGTAACATATTTTCAATCAATTTGGTCTTCGTTAAGTCACAGATCATCAATTCAAGAGGCTTGTCTCTAAGAGTATTTACATATTTTCTAGCTCTAAATTGGTAACTCAAACTTTATTTACTAACTATAGTGGTATTAGGTATTAATCCTCATTCTAAGCTTTCACTATTTTCGCTATAAACCTATTTTACTGCTCAATATATATGCACCTTGTAATAATCAACACTCCTTCTATACATCATTGTATCCTATCTTAAGTCAATATCATGATCACTATATGATTCTGGGAGGTGACTGGAACGCCTATCAAAACCCAAAACAGGATAAATCAAGTTTACATATGGCATACAATAAGCAGGCATCTATAGCATTAAACGAACTTAAATATGACTTTAATTTATATGATCCATTTAAATATGGCAACAAAACAAATAACCCAAATAAATTTATGTTTTACTCCAACTGTCATAAAATGTGGTCGAGAATCTTTCTAATCTCTGAATCACTAATGAATCTAGACCCTACAGTAAACATACATACTCGATACCTTTCTGACCATTTGAAAATTACCCTAAATCTTGCTAAGAACACCAAAATGAACACACTAAATCGAGGATATAATTGGTCCCTGAACCCCAATCTTTTAAGTAAAAAGGAGATAGTTGGGGAAATACAGGATATCCTTAAATCAACCCTGGCGAACTTATCTAAACAGCAACACCTTCCAGATATTGAATGGGTAACAGCAAAAGCTCAAATCAGGGGTATTTTTCTTCAAAAAGCAACCTACTATAAAAAAATTCAACTCAGAGAGAAACAACAACTGGAGGATAAAATTAAATCATTAGAGCAAGATCTAATTAAGAGCTTCAACACTCAAACTGAAACAGAATTATTGAAATGTCAAAAAGACCTTTATATGTTGCACAATAATAACTTATCACTTCACGAAACTAAAACACTTGCCAATTACGCTAATTATGTCCAAATGCCATCGCGAGCACTAGCAAGGATTATTAATCAATCAAGAGTATCCTCCCAAATCTCTGAAATAACCTATGAGAATAAGAATTATACAAAATAATGGTGATATTATTAACATATTTGAAGTTATATACTCACAAATATATGGAGACCATCAGTCCTTACCCATAAATGAAAACAGTAGAGACTTCTTAAAAAATGTAACTTCCCAAAAATCTATATGAAACTTCAAAAAGAACTAATAGAACCAATAACCATTGAGGAAATAACATCAACAATCAAAAAACTGAAACCCCATAAATCACCTGGACCAGATGATCTCACAGTGGAATTTTATAAAACATTTTACATTATCATTGCACAAATGCTATCCCACATATTAAACTACATAATAAACAATAAAATTAATTATTTACACTTTAATGCATCCAAAACTATATTTATACTCAAAGAAAAAGCAGACCCTCAAAATCTGGATAGTTACAGACCCATATCATTATTAAATATCGATACCAAAATTCTAACATCTATTCTGGCTAATAGAATGAAAAAAATAATGGATATAATTACCTCTAGTGAACAATCTGGATTTTTAACATCCAGACAATCGAGTGATAAAACATTAACTCTACACACACTAATCTCATACGCTAACCAAAATAACCTAAACATGTATGCACTTGTCATAGATGCCCATAAAGCCTTTGATAGAGTAAACACAACATTTTTATTTCAAATTCTACCCTACTTTAACATACCCCAAAAATTTATTCAAACACTACAAATATTATTCAATAGTCCCTACACATCATTATATATAAATAATGCATGGTCTAATAGAATTCAGATCAGAAATGGTACATGACAAGGATGTCCCCTATATCCGTTATTGTTCAACCTATATCTAAAACCCCTCTTTTTAAATATAAAACAAAATATATATCACAACACCCCACTAATATACAACACCAAAATTTCCTTTTCAGCATTTGCAGATGACCTCAATATGTATTGCACAACTCCAGTTACAGATATAAAGAAATTAATATTTGTTATTGAAGAATTTGCCACAATGTCAAACTACAAAATAAACCTCAAGAAAACTAACATCATCCCCTTAAAAACTCCTAAACCTTTTTCACTTTTACCTTTGATAGGACAAGTAAAAACTGAAGAAATTATTAAATATTTAGGGATTACATTCTCCACAGATAACAAAGATTTATATGTAAACAATATTAAACAAAAATAGAACCACATCCTACTTGACCTAAATAGATGGAAAAACCTGAAACTACCTCCATTAACCAAAGTCTCGATTATAAAAATGAATATCCTAAGAAGACTACTATACATCTTCATGTCCTCCCAGCTAAGCATTCCCAAGAAATTCTTCAAGCAGATCCACACTGAATTTGCCAAACTTATATGGGAACCTAAAAAGTGTAGAATTTCATATGATAAACTGATAACCCCTAAAAACAAAGGTGGATTAGACTTGCCAAATTTTGAAAACTACTATTTAATTATAAACGCTAACAGAATCTTAAGAATTGCAAACTACAATACATCTGATAAAACGTGGTGTCCACACTGGGTAAGAATCTATTTCAAACATACCAAAAGTCTGGATATAAATCCCAAAGCATTGCCATTCCTAAATAACAATACTATGAAATCATATAATCTAATGCAACCCCTTAAAAATGTGGTAGAGCTAACACAAAAACTCTTTAAATCAGTAAACTTGCTCCATCACATGATGTTATTACAACCCATACATAAAAACCCCAACTTCAAAATAAATAACCAGATGTTAGACTTAAAACGCTTCCCACATATAATAAACATAACCTTACAAGATATATACCCATACTTAAACTGTCCTATTCATGAAATAAGAAGCCAAATGAACCTTCCCAAATCATATCTGTTGATCATGAGACAGATCAAAGAGATGTGTTTAAGCTATCTTCATGATATCAACATTAACAAAGAAGACATAATGAAATGTAACCTACTATGGAAAACTCTTTTACTAAACAAAAAATATACAGCATCCTCATACAAACTGATAAAAGACATGAAATTTCAAGATCATATACTCATATTTAATTATTGGAAAGAAAAAATATCACCTCTAGAGGATCGCAAATTAACACAAGCAATTAATCTCACAGTAAAATCTATATCCCTTCAAAAGTTAGCATTCACGCAACTCATGATATATAACAATGCATATTACACACACCTTAGCTTGCATAAATTTAACTCTAAAAATTCACCAACTTGCCCACATTGCAAAGATAAAACTGTTGACCTTTTCCATGTGTTCTGGAGCTGTAAATGTGTATTCAAACTGTGGAACTCCCTGAAACTACAACTACAAAACATGGGCTATCAAACCCCAATGCTCACCTGGGAGTTTATGATATTACATATTCCACCAAATAATCTATCCAAAAACCAAATAATCACTCTTATTAATATTTTCCTATTAATGAAACTCTACATAGCTACCAATTGGCTTAACCCGTACAAGAACTCTTGGGAGAATTTCAGGATTCTGGCGATAAAACATATACTAGCCCATAAATACTTAATAAACAAACAAAACAAAAATCCCAACATTTTCAAACTCTGGGAACAGATTTTCAATATTATACTTACATAAACCTCTAAATATAAGATACACTACAACATACACAAGAATCACCCCAACATTATGTAGTCATAAACTGAGATTTTGATACTAACCCTGGAATTAGCATTCAAAAAAAGTTTATGAAGTCAACAAGTATCTTCTCTTTTCTCTTACTTTAATTTTATTTTAATGTTAAACTATGGAAGCATTCATGTAAATAGTGTAAATATGTTTTAACTGTTTGGTTATAGCCATGATCTAATATCACCTCTGTATGTTAACCTGTACACTATGAAAGATAAATAAAGAAATATTATTGAAAAAAAAAAAGAATCACAGTTTTTCCATTTCTTTGGCTTAATTATTTGTTTCATAGAACATTTTTGCTTGTTTATTTTAATAATGATAATTTTAATGAATTCGTATTTTAACTCACCTCATTTAGAACATTCTGTGGCACTACCCAATTTTGCAATGACTCTGCTCTTGAAGTATAGGATACACATTTTTCCTATATTAAAATGACAAACTGATATTGTTAAATGGCCATGCATTGACAAACAGATGTCTATTTTCAGAATTGATATCAACTGCATATTCCCAATCAAAACAGCAGGTCGAGGATATTTGGGTTTAATACTGAATCCCTCACTGTACTACCTGAAGGACATAAACATGATCATGCTTTTAAATATGACTGCTGGCAAGGGGCACATTGCAACATACATCATTTTGGTACCCAGAAAACATCTAATTCAGAATGTTGATAGACTCTAAAAATGACCAAAAAACTTGCAGTTAGTAAAAACAAGGATTATTCTTAATTTCATCATAGGTGTTTTTATAGTTCAAATAATGTTTTTTTCATTTGAAACTCTACATAAGTCTCCAGATATGACTTCCTGAGAGTTCCATATGAATTCAGAATCATAATTATATTTTGAAGTAGCAAATGGCATTACACTAGTAGATGAAAAGAGTCTGCATTAATTAAGATTAAGGCTTTACTGACATCATAACTATAGAGAGATTATTTCAAGTTTAGAACAGAGTTATACCAATGTATAATGTTAGAATCAGAACTGTGGCATTACATATCTTATTGGGAGGTAGAAAACCAAGTTGAGCAGGTATAATTAAATTAGGTATTCCCCTGATGATTTGACATGAAGTATTTTTGATATCAGTGTATAGTCATAAATTAAATTTGAGTCTGTAGTGTAGTTAATTATATTGTCTTTATTATTCCTTTTCTTTCCTTGTTTTATGATAGCCGGCTTTACTAGTCACACTGATGGAAAAAGCTTGTATCAAATGATAGATAAAAGGTTTATTAGTATGAGCAAAGATGAGGTTTGTGATCCATCGGGCATTGTTAATATTCTTAATAGATTACCATCTCAGACCAGCTTTCCCTTTTGAAGGTTTGAAGGTCAAAACATATCTGCAACATGTGAAGTTGTAAACTACATAAGTTTTATTTTAATTCATCTTGCGGAAATTATTTCTAGCTATCTGCTCAAGGTTTCTGTATGTTATTATGAATCATGACTGCACAGGTGTTCTCAAAAGGTGTTTAAATTCATATCACTTGAACTACTTGTCTAAAAAGGTTCCCTTGACTGTGTGGCAGTTGTGCTACATAAAACTTTCTATTTTAGCATAATAAAGAACAACCGATTTTTTCCACCTGTCTTTCAAAGATAATATAGTTTTGCTTCAATAATGGTCAAGTTTCAACTTGATTAGGAACCAACTCAATCCAAATGCAACCTTTTACTCAACAGTTAAATCAGATGCAATATTGTGGGCTAAAATAAAAATGTTTGCATTTTATTTATTAATTTTATTGAGCAAATAAATATGCTGTGGTTTGCGCTCCTGTATTTTTCATTTGAGGAAACACATTGCCCAAGCAGAAATGGTTGGGAATTCAAGCCAATGAAGACATTAAATATAAACATTTTTCTTGCTGGGCAAGCACCCTTGCAGCTGTCATATGGGGTGCCAGTTCTCCACAGCCACCCAGACTTACAAATACCAACTCCATGGCCACATCAACACAAAGAAAAGTGAAACCTGTGAAAACAAATTAATCACAGTTGGTGTGCACCTAGAAGCCACAATGGCAGTGATTTCCTATACATTCTATTACTGTGTAGTTTAAGATTAGTAAGTTGTATTCAACTAGAACTTCAGCCAGGTTGCATTCAACAAGATATGGGGATGTTTTTCTGTTAGTTTATTTATTTCCAGTAAAAAACGATTCCTAATATGAGTTATGTATTTAACCACACTTAAAGGATGATAACTATTATTGTAACTTATTATCTCTTATAACAGTTTCTTTAGGTAATAATTTTAATTAAGGTGTGTGCATGTGTGTGTGTGTGTGTGTGTGTGTGTGTGTGTGTGTGTGTGTGTGTGTGTGTATATATATATATATATATATATATATATATATATATATATATATATATATATATATATATATGTATATATATATATATATATATATATATATATATATATATATATATATATACATTAATTTCAAAATTTATAAAATATGATGCGCTCAACATTGAAAACAAAATTGCTGAATACTGAAAACAAAAAAATATGAACCTATAATGATTAAAAAAGTAAAGCAAATACTTTCCCTTTCCAATAATTATAAAAAGGCAAAAAAATCCAAAAACCTAACAGTACCTTCAGGCATACTTTCCCCCCTCCTGCAGTCCACCTTATTCATGTTTGCTAACCCTAACCCTAACTCTAAACATAACCTGGCCCTTATTACATCCCTCACCACAAATGCTCACACATACATACACCTACCCTTAATGCCACTTGCGCACATGCAAGCATACATCACAAAGCATGGGGGCAGTCAATGTTCCCAACATTTCCTGCATTCAAAACATACACTTTCGATAATATAGACACATTGATTCATTTTATCAATATTAGTGCTAGACCATCCCAGAAATATCTGAATAAGGTAGGTTGGTTTATGATTGGTGTTACCTCTTATATGGTTTATGATTGGTGTTACATCTTATACCAAAAGAGGCTACAAATGATTAATGGTCAGAGAGATGGCATACCAGCATATGAATGTTTACCTTTAATGATTAAAAACTGTTGGAAAAGAAGTAAAAATAATTCTAGGAAATTAAAGCAGTTTTAAGAAAAAAATAATTTTGTTGATTAACACAATAGATGGATATTCTCCAGAGATCATTCACATCATTCAGTTCCTAATTATCAAAAATAGCATTCCATTCTCCTGTCTGTAAGAGATGTGCTCCTTAATAACAGAAGGTCACTATTTATATAATCCAGAAATATTTTCCCTAGGATTCAACAACACCTACATTGTGTACTCTAAGTGTAAACTCTTCTAAGTAAACAGACAACACAGACATAACTCACACCTTCTTCCTCCTAATTTTAATTTACCTACAGATACTCTTGCAGCCTTAAATATTGGCAGGGATTCATAAAGGTTACCACAAAATGTAGACTACCTGTGTACTTAGTGTAATCTTTCTTTTAGGAAGCACAAAAAATGTGGTAGGGATGTTCTTGAATACATATCATGCACACTTAGTAATCATCTGTCAAGGGACCCTATACTGAGCCCTATACTGAGCCAGTTGTCAAAGACATGAATAAAAGATAGGAATAAGAATGCTTTATATATTTTAATATTTTACAACTAAAGAATAATATGAAAAAGAAGAAGAATGTCTTAAAAGTAAAATTAGTATTCTACCTGCCACCCCATAATAAGAACCCCAAACTTCATCAGGCAGTTCTCATTATAAGCATAGCTTACCTTTGTTGAATATCGCATGCCTTCATTTAAAATTTATTTGTAAATCCAGGATGTATCAGCTAATTCATCAAATTCTTTTAGTTTATAAAGATATTATGCTCTCCTTCCTGTTCATACATTAATGCTTTTTCTTGTATATTATAATATTAATACTACCAACAGAGAAACAATACTAGCAGATAAGGAAACCATAATATTCCTAGCTATATACAACTGGAAGTGGGCACATTTGAAGGTTCTTGCTGTGATTTACAAACATTTATCAGTGCTCTTCTTAATTAAGCACTGAAAAATAGTCATGACTTGCCTTAAAAGCAGTCAAACGGCTATTTTGATTGACCTATAGAGGTAACTTATTTCATATGCTGAGATTACTCTGAGTTAGGAGCCTATCACAAAAGCACATCTCATTTATTTTATTGGTGTTGATTTAGTTTCTTACTGCACAAGCTTGTAGAGCCAGTGATTTTGCAAAGAAATAGGATGGCAAATAGCAGTGGATATTTCATGACTCAAAAAGTGAAACAAAAATCAACTAGAAGCACCCAGTAGGCTATTGAATATATACATATATTTACATATATGAGAGAGAGTCATGTTAATTTACTGGGATAGCTGAATGATTTTTTTTTTGGTTAGAAATTGCTGGAACCTCTCTAGCTGAGCAATAATCTTGGGTTTGTACATAATAAAGGGAGCATTATATTCAATGATGAGTCTGATAAGGGAGATTACATTGGAAATGACAATATAGATAAAGAAAGATTACATTATATAATAAACTTTTAATTTTTTCTATACTGGATAACTGCTTGGAAGAAAGAAAAAAGCACACACATTTAATACACATCAACAAGCAAAGAAAATGCAGATTATAAATAAAATATTTTGTCCAGAGTTATATATGACAAAAAGAGGTATACCAATAGTACCATATAAATCAAACTATCATGCTTATTTATTTTAAGAGAAAAGAAAAGAAGCTGAAACTGGTTGTAATAGCACTGATAGTGTACAGTTCTAATTCAATCTCTAAGACAGAATAAAATGTCACTGATAACCTGTTGTAATTAATTATTCAGTCTTTCAGGATAGCATATGATTTAATGTCCCATAAATCTGGTTGCTATGTTCATAGGTTCATAGGTTTATAGGATGATATTAGGCTATTGGCCTGGAGGCCCTTATAAGCCTAGCCAAGAATTTCACCCATGTTCCCTCAAAGTCAGCACCTGTTTACGCTGCCCAGCAGGGACACAGGTGGGATCCTAGGGGTGTATTTTCTGTTTCCCACTGACTCCATAAATTAAAATTAGAAACACTGGTATTTACATGAATATCCAAGTTCTTCCTAAATATGTGCACAGACTCTGACTTGCAGATTGATTAAAGTTATATTAATTTGTTACATTTCTCACACTTTAGGAGAGTTTCAAAGCTGAACTGTTTCCACTGTTGCTGTGGTAGTTAATTACATTGTGTCTGCTAGTTTTACAAGACAGCAGTATCTATATTTTGTGGTTTCCCTGCATTTGAGCTCTAAAACTGGCTTTTTTACATTGAGGGTTTTCTTACTGTACTCTTGTGGCAGAAGTGTTCTGTAGCAAACCTATTTAAGTTCGGGACTGCTGTCTGAAAGCTTATTGTGTGTTTTCCTGACTGGTCTGTAGGCCCTGCAGTTGTAAAACTTGTTTTCTGATTCTATATAAGCTAAGTGTTTGCACTTGGCTACTCTCCTTGCTTCGGCAGTTAGCAATACGCTGTATAGATGCACACACTTTCAAGTTAAAATTTCCCTTAGAATAACTATCCTTTCAACCTTCCCCAGTCCATCCACTGCTCGAGAAGCATCTGAGTTGTGCACAGAGCAGCATTGCCTTGTTGGATCACTGCAGTTCCCACTAAGTATAGCACCCATTATTCATCTATGTGTTGTCATCCTAGTCCATTTAAATCTCCCCACTCTTCTCTAGGGTTAAACCAATAGTAAAAAAAAACTGAAAAAAAGGATAAGTACTCTCATGCTATGCCTGGTGGACATGCGCATCTTGATTCAATGTAGCAATTGTCTCATTTGTACTGACAATGACTTAATCCTAAAACAAACAAACACAGTATGTGAGAGGTGTAGTTACACTATGTAAATTAAGACATGGCTTTCACTTACTGACAATCCAAATGACAAACAGGTTGTCAGCATATACATAGGCTCATAGGTTCATAGATTAGTACTAAGCTAACTGCCCATGTGAACCATTTTAAGCCTAGCCAATTATCCCTTGTGAGACTCAAACCTGGCACCTTGTGTTTGTAAGGCAAACACCTTAACCATTAGGCCACCCTCCCAACCCTAACACATCATTTCCCTCACTAAATAAGGCTTTGACACATAAACCCATATATATATATATAAATATATATACTCACAAGTAACTTAACAAATCTTCAGAGGCCTCCCATATGCTGCCTTCAGAAACCACATGCAAACTAAACCAAGTCAACACCAATGACTATACATAAAAACACACATCACAGTGTTCCCACTAGTAAGCCTCTAAAGCAAAACACTGCACATTCAAACATCTTGGTGATAAGAGACTCTGTCATGAGATACATAGACATTCCCCTCATCACGTTGGATAAAGAGAAGGTTACAGTCAGTTGCATGTCAGGGGCCAGGATGTGCTGGATAATGCAGACACTCACAGCACTCATCCAAAACTACCAGTATGATTGATTCATAGTCCAAGTAGGTATGAATTACCTGAGAATTATCTCCCTGGACTATATGAAGAAGGACATAGTGGATCTCTCTGAATATGTCACAGGTTAGCATGAGCCTCACACTGAGCAGCATTCTACCCTCACCAAGAATGATACAACAATGCAAACAGAAAATGATTGGCTTAAAAACCTCAGCTTTGGCCAGCTAAGATCTAGCTGTATTCAACTGAATGTATAAGAAAATTTAAGTACCTTTATCTGCACTTTTTTCAAATAATACAGTATTTAAATTGATTTAACTGTGTTGCATGATTATTAACTGAACTGGAAGTGCTGACTCTGTTCTTCAGTTAGTGCTGGCTTGAATTTTATTATTTGTTAGTAATTGCAGGTGTGGGGGTAGCCACATCCTTTGATTTCCTGTCCTTGCCTATTTAAGTGGTACAGTTTGAAATATTTTCTGCTTAAAAACCTCAGCTTTGGCCGGCTAAGATCTAGCTGTATTCAACTGAATGTATAAGAGAATTTAAGTACCTTTATCAGCACTTTTTTTCAAATAATACAGTATTTAAATTGATTTAACAGTGCTGCATGATTATTAACTGAACTGGAAGTGTTGACTCTGTTCTTCAGTTAGTGCTGGCTTGAATTTTATTATTTGTTAGTAATTGCAGGAGTGGGGGTAGCCACATCTTTTGATTTCCTGTCCTTGCCTATTTAAGTGGTACAGTTTGAAATATTTTCTGCTTAAAAACCTCAGCTTTGGCTGGCTAAGATCTAGCTGTATTCAACTGAATGTATAAGAGAATTTAAGTACCTTTATCTGCACTTTTTTCAAATAATACAGTATTTAAATTGATTTAACTGTGTTGCATGATTATTAACTGAACTGGAAGTGTTGACTCTGTTCTTCAGTTAGTGCTGGCTTGAATTTTATTATTTGTTAGTAATTGCAGGTGTGGGGGTAGCCACATCCTTTGATTTCCTGTCCTTGCTATTTAAGTGGTACAGATTGAAATATTTTCTGCTTAAAAACCTCAGCTTTGGCCGGTTAAGATCTAGCTGTCTTCAACTGAACGTATAAGAGAAATTAAGTACCTTTGTCTGCACTTTTTTCAAATAATACAGTATTTAAATTGATTTAACTGTGTTGCATGATTATTAACTGAAGATG
>NC_056726.1:614848222-614933222 GCF_019279795.1 Protopterus annectens
CTGAATTTAATATTTTCGTTTTTTAAATTGTAAAATTGATTTCTGTTTGCTTTTTAATGAACTAATTTTCTGCTTAACTGGCTTAAATTTAATTTGTTGAAATTCAGGGGGGGAAATTTTTTTTTCCTTTTTGCCTTTTAATTACATTTTAAATTTTTTCTGTTTAAAAAATAATTTTGGGAAGTTGCTGTTTAAATGGCTGGGAAATTTAATATTTATTGCATTTTTTAAACATTTTTTGATTTCTGTTTGCAAAATTTTAATGAATGGAATTTTCTGTTTTATTGGGTTTGGTTTAAATTATTTTTTATAATTGGGGGGTTGGGGAAATCCTTTTTTTCCTGCCTTTTTTAATTACAGTTTAAAATTTTCTGTTAAAAATATTTTGGCGGAAGTTGCTGTTTAAATAAGTTGGAATTTAATATTTATTGTTTTTTTTAAAAACAATTTTTGATTTCTGTTTGCTATTTTAAGTGGAAGTTTGATTTTTTTCTTAATGGCTTTTTTTATTTTTTGTTATAATTGGGGGGGGGGGATAATACCTTTTTTTCCTGCCTTTTTTAATTACAGTTTAAATATTTTCTGTTAAAAATATTTTGGGGGAAGTTGCTTTTCTCGAAATATGGAATTTTATTTTTGAATTTTTTTAAAAAAACAATTTTTGATTTCTGTTTGCTATTTTAATGAATGGAATTTTCTGCTTAATCGGTTGAATTTTATTTTTTTCGAATTGGGGGTTTCCCCAATTCTTTTTTCCCTTTTCCTATTTAATTGTAAATTTTAAAAATATTTTCTGAAAAAAATCTTTTGGGTAAGTTTGCTGTTTAATAAATATGAGAATTAAAGTTTTACCACTTTTTCTTTGCTTTTTAAAATTTTTTAACGTTTGATATTTTCTGCTAATTTTATTTTTTTAGTTAGTGTTTTTTTTTATTTTTTGAGAATTGGGGTTTACCCACCTTTTTTCCCTTTTGTATTTAATGGAATTTAAATTTTTCTGATTAAAAAAATATTTGGGGCCGTCTCGTTTAATAAATGTTGGAAATTTAATATTTATTGTTTTTTTAAAAATCTATTTTTGATTTAAGGGTTTTGTGATTATTCTAAAATAATCGTTTTTTCCAGTTGGGCGGGTTTTTTTTATTTTTTGAGAATTGGGGTTTACCACTTTTATTTCCGTTTTATTTAATGGTCTTTTAAAATTTTTTCTTAAAACCCGCTTTCCGAAAGTCTGCTGAATTAATAAGGAAAAGGAAATTTTAAGTTTTACCACTTTTTTCTTGCATTTTTAAAATTGATTTAATTTTTCTGATTAAACTAACGGGGTTTTGATCTACTTCAATGATTTTAAATTTTTTTAGAGAATAAGGGTATACATCCTTTGATTTCCTTTCCTTGCCTATTTAAGTTGTACAGTTTGAAATATTTTCTGCTTAAAACCTCAGCTTTGGCCGGCTAAGATCTAGCTGTATTCAACTGAAGGTATAAGAGAATTTAAGTACCTTTATCTGCACTTTTTCAAATAATACAGTATTTAAATTGATTTAACTGTGTTGCATGATTATTAACTGAACTGGAAGTGTTGACTCTGTTCTTCAGTTAGTGCTGGCTTGAATTTTATTATTTGTTAGTAATTGCAGGTGTGGGGTAGCCACATCCTTTGATTTCCTGTCCTTGCCTATTTAAGTGGTACAGTTTGAAATATTTTCTGCTTAAAATCTCAGCTTTGGCTGGCTAAGATCTAGCTGTATTCAACTGAACATATAAGAGAATTTAAGTACCTTTATCTGCACTTTTTTCAAATAATACAGTATTTAAATTGATTTAACTGTGTTGCATGATTATTAACTGAACTGGAAGTGTTGACTCTGTTCTTCAGTTAGTGCTGGCTTGAATTTTATTATTTGTTAGTAATTGCAGGTGTGGGGTAGCCACATCCTTTGATTTCCTGTCCTTGCCTATTTAAGTGGTACAGTTTGAAATATTTTCTGCTTAAAACCTCAGCTTTGGCCGGCTAAGATCTAGCTGTATTCAACTGAATGTATAAGAGAATTTAAGTACCTTTATCTGCACTTTTTCAAATAATACAGTATTTAAATTGATTTAACTGTGTTGCATGATTATTAACTGAACTGGAAGTGTTGACTCTGTTCTTCAGTTAGTGCTGGCTTGAATTTTATTATTTGTTAGTAATTGCAGGTGTGGGGGTAGCCACATCCTTTGATTTCCTGTCCTTGCCTATTTAAGTGGTACAGTTTGAAATATTTTCTGCTTAAAAACCTCAGCTTTGGCGGCTAAGATCTAGCTGTATTCAACTGAATGTATAAGAGAATTTAAGTACCTTTATCTGCACTTTTTTCAAATAATACAGTATTTAAATTGATTTAACTGTGTTGCATGATTATTAACTGAACTGGAAGTGTTGACTCTGTTCTTCAGTTAGTGCTGGCTTGAATTTTATTATTTGTTAGTAATTGCAGGTGTGGGGTAGCCACATCCTTTGATTTCCTGTCCTTGCCTATTTAAGTGGTACAGTTTGAAATATTTTCTGCTTAAAAACCTCAGCTTTGGCCTGCTAAGATCTAGCTGTATTCAACTGAACGTATAAGAGAATTTAAGTACCTTTATCTGCACTTTTTTCAAATAATACAGTATTTAAATTGATTTAACTGTGTTGCATGATTATTAACTGAACTGGAAGTGTTGACTCTGTTCTTCAGTTAGTGCTGGCTTGAATTTTATTATTTGTTAGTAATTGCAGGTGTGGGGTAGCCACATCCTTTGATTTCCTGTCCTTGCCTATTTAAGTGGTACAGTTTGAAATATTTTCTGCTTAAAAACCTCAGCTTTGGCCGGCTAAGATCTAGCTGTATTCAACTGAACGTATAAGAGAATTTAAGTACCTTTATCTGCACTTTTTTCAAATAATACAGTATTTAAATTGATTTAACTGTGTTGCATGATTATTAACTGAACTGGAAGTGTTGACTCTGTTCTTCAGTTAGTGCTGGCTTGAATTTTATTATTTGTTAGTAATTGCAGGTGTGGGGTAGCCACATCCTTTGATTTCCTGTCCTTGCCTATTTAAGTGGTACAGTTTGAAATATTTTCTGCTTAAAAACCTCAGCTTTGGCAGGCTAAGATCTAGCTGTATTCAACTGAATGTATAAGAGAATTTAAGTACCTTTATCTGCACTTTTTCAAATAATACAGTATTTAAATTGATTTAACTGTGTTGCATGATTATTAACTGAACTGGAAGTGTTGACTCTGTTCTTCAGTTAGTGCTGGCTTGAATTTTATTATTTGTTAGTAATTGCAGGTGTGGGGGTAGCCACATCCTTTGATTTCCTGTCCTTGCCTATTTAAGTGGTACAGTTTGAAATATTTTCTGCTTAAAAACCTCAGCTTTGGCTGGCTAAGATCTAGCTGTATTCAACTGAACGTATAAGAGAATTTAAGTACCTTTATCTGCACTTTTTTCAAATAATACAGTATTTAAATTGATTTAACTGTGTTGCATGATTATTAACTGAACTGGAAGTGTTGACTCTGTTCTTCAGTTAGTGCTGGCTTGAATTTTATTATTTGTTAGTAATTGCAGGTGTGGGGGTAGCCACATCCTTTGATTTCCTGTCCTTGCCTATTTAAGTGGTACAGTTTGAAATATTTTCTGCTTAAAAACCTCAGCTTTGGCCGGCTAAGATCTAGCTGTATTCAACTGAATGTATAAGAGAATTTAAGTACCTTTATCTGCACTTTTTTCAAATAATACAGTATTTAAATTGATTTAACTGTGTTGCATGATTATTAACTGAACTGGAAGTGTTGACTCTGTTCTTCAGTTAGTGCTGGCTTGAATTTTATTATTTGTTAGTAATTGCAGGTGTGGGGGTAGCCACATCCTTTGATTTCCTGTCCTTGCCTATTTAAGTGGTACAGTTTGAAATATTTTCTGCTTAAAATCTCAGCTTTGGCTGGCTAAGATCTAGCTGTATTCAACTGAACGTATAAGAGAATTTAAGTACCTTTATCTGCACTTTTTTCAAATAATACAGTATTTAAATTGATTTAACTGTGTTGCATGATTATTAACTGAACTGGAAGTGTTGACTCTGTTCTTCAGTTAGTGCTGGCTTGAATTTTATTATTTGTTAGTAATTGCAGGTGTGGGGGTAGCCACATCCTTTGATTTCCTGTCCTTGCCTATTTAAGTGGTACAGTTTGAAATATTTTCTGCTTAAAAACCTCAGCTTTGGCCGGCTAAGATCTAGCTGTATTCAACTGAACATATAAGAGAATTTAAGTACCTTTATCTGCACTTTTTTCAAATAATACAGTATTTAAATTGATTTAACTGTGTTGCATGATTATTAACTGAACTTTAAGTTTTGACTCTGTTCTTCAGTTTGTTTTCCCACCCACACTACCTGTTTCTGCTTTGGTGTTAATCTTAGTTGCTTTGAAACTGCCCGCCTCTCTTGTAAATTTGTGTTTGGATACTCCTTTTGGGCCCATCTCATTTGCTTACTCAACTGAGTGCAGTGAGATCATATTCTGATTTCAGGCACTCCTACTGTGTACAAAGAGAGCATCTGGGAAAGAGAACAAAAAAAATGTTTAAGCTTGTTTCCTGCTTTTCCTGTTAAGTGGTCTAGACTGCTTGTAGACTTCTGAGCCCCCAAGCCCTTCTGTGTTGGAGGGAAGCCTTCTAGCTTAGTTTTGTTTCTTATAATTAGCCAGTTTTCTAGTTTCAGCACTCACATCTGTTTCTTTGAATTCAGCTCTTGTTCAGAACTCATTGTAAGCACTACATATGCTGCAAATTACTACAGCACTTAACTGTCCTCACTTGTCTAGTGGAAAACAGTTTTTAATACTTAATAAATAAGCACTTATCCAGGCATGTCTAAGGGTCAGCTCCCAGTGATTTCTCCTGTCTACCTGATGAATCTGGGCATCTTGGGGCAATGCAGCAATTGCCTCATGTACACAGACAACCCTCTCCTCCTACCACCCAACACTACATCCTGTGAGAGATGCACTTATATAGCCAAGCTGGAAGCAAAGCTCTCTTCACCCAAGACTGGACTAGACACTCAAGAGGAGAAGGTAAACACTTGTACCACACCACACTCATCACATAGTTCCTCAAAACCTACATCACCAAACACACACATAGAAACACAAAATACACACCTACATTCGCTGAGGCTCTCAATAAAAACCTGCCCAAGCATCAGGGACATCTAAAGCATAAATGCAAGCAAACCCCACCCCCCAACACAACCCAAATGACACATAGTCCACAAACTCAGTGTGTCACTCAATGACAGCCCATAAGGCATAACAACGTACTCAACACTCTAGTCATAGGTGACTCTATAGTCAGGTACACTGATGTTCCAGACACCAGACTAAATAAGGAGAAAGTTACTGTCAGCTGCCTGTCAGGTGCCAGGATCCACCACATAACGCATGCACTCAGATCACTCCACAATAAGTACTAATATGACACTGTCATTGTCCATGTTGGTGTGAATGACCTGAGATGTACCTCCCTGGACTACATGAAAAGAGACATGGAGGAGCTCTCCGATCTTCTATCCCAGGCAGGTATGACCCTAACCCTGAGTAGCATCCTGCCATCACCCAGAATGATACCACAGTACAAGGACAAAATGATCGACTTCAACAATTGGCTAAGCTTCTGGTGTCATTCTAAGGGGATCCAGTATTTGTCTGCCTGGGACGACATGATCGACAATCCACGATGCTTTGCCAGAGATGGCCTGCACCTGTTGCCCATAGGATTCCAGATACTGGCTAAGGCTCTTGCCACCCCTATAGTGTCTTTTTTAGGCATGGTTCAAATGACAAATTCACCACCGTAACAGGTACAAGCAAGCAAAATCTGAGGGTAATGCTACTCAATGCTAGAAGTCTAAACCTCAAAATGCACTCACTCGAGGCACTCCTTAAAATGGAGAACATTGACATCTGTGCAGTGACAGAGACCTGGTTCAAAGCTCCAGAGAGCACCCCTGCATTACCAGGCTTCAATTCATACCACACGTTTCGGCCACCTAACCCAGAAAGAAGCACTAAAGGCGGAGGTGTGTCCATATTCATTAAGGATATCCACACCTCCAGGCTACTTGCACAGCATAATGCATCCGAGATTATCCAAGTGCAACTAACTCTGGGCAAGACCACATTCCAAATTGTAGCTTGCTACAGACCCCCCACCATGCCCCAGTATTCACACTCCTCATTTCTTGATACACTGGAAAGTATTAGGGTACAACCCAACACCCTAATAATGGGCGATTTCAACTACCCCACCATTAACTGGGAAAACTACTCATGCATCAACTTTTTTGCTCAACGATTTCTAGAATTCATAAATTCCAATGCCTTGGATCAAGTTATTCACACCCCAACAAGGGGCAGCAATATCCTAGACCTGGTCATTACCAACATGGGAAACCGGTGTTCCACACCAGAGGTCAATTCCTCGTTGGTCAGATCCGACCACAAGCTAATCAGCCTAGACATCCACATCCCACCCCCACCCCCAATTAGGGAAACTATTGTAAAAAATTTCTCCAAAGCCAACTTTACACTTCTTAAGACAGAAGTGGCAAACTTCATGACACCCATGCAGATGGACAATAGAGGTATGACTGCTGAATCCTACACAAATGCACTTTATAAGCACTTACACGAGTGCATGTATCATGCTATCCCTAATAGAACCAAGATGTTATCCTCCAAAAAAAGGAAGCCATTCTGGTGGTCCTCTGCCATAAACAAACTCTACAACAGAAGAAAGAAACTGTTGCAAAAAAGAGTAAAATCCGATGACTGGAGGAACTCCCTGGTCAACCTCAGTAAGAAGCTGAGATCCCTCATAAAATCCTCCAAAGCTAGTTACGAAAACAAAATTGCCACTGACTCTAAAGACAACCACAAAGCATTCTATAGCTATGTCAAGAATCTAAATGGGAACACTCAAATCTGCTCTGAGATACAGCACATTGGCACTAAATATACAGAACCAACTGATATTGCCAACATCCTAGCAGATAGGTTCAGTGCTAACTTTACCCCCCTCTCCCCCGCTAGAGGGCCCATCTCTATACCGGAAGAATGCAAAGTTCCTATAATCATGGCTGCACAGGTAAAAAACACACTCTCCAAAGCCAAGAGCACAGCATCCATGGGAACTGACAATATCCTGGGCTGCGTTCTACACGAACTACAGAATGAACTGGCACCCTACCTAAGTACCATGTTCAATCATAGCCTCACCTCAGGCTTTGTACCCACTGAATGGCGCACCAAGATGGTTATCCCACTCCACAAAGGGGGAGCCATGACGGACCCCGGGAACTACCACCCCATTAGCCTGATGAGCCTGGTCTGCAAGGCCATGAAACGTATTATCATGGAACTCATAAACAAAGACATTGGTAATCTCCAAACTCTGGACCCTACCCAGTTTGGATTTGTAAAATGCAGATCATGTCTCCTAAACCTGATTGACTTCTTTGAAGCAGTCACCAAAGCCATAGATGAGGGTAAAATGGTTCACACAGCTTATCTAGATCTCGCCAAGGCTTTCAACACCATCCCCCACTCTGGAATTATAGATAAGCTCACTAAACTAGGTATAAATCCCTATGTCACAAGATGGGTTGCCAACTGGCTCATGGACAGAACCCACACTGTGAAAGTAGCGGATTCCAAATCTGACATCAGACCAGTGACAAGTGGAGTACCACAGGGTTCAGCCCTGGGTCCTCTCCTGTTTGGTATCTACTTCTCTGAGGTGCAGGCCAACATGGAAGGTCTTTGGCTAACAAAGTTTGCAGATGACTGCAAACTAGGAGCCATAATCGAAACCCCTAATGATGTGGACAAACTACAAAAGGGCCTCACTGAGACAGATACCTGGTGTCAAAGCCATTGCCTGAAGCTCAATGCCAAAAAGTGTATTGTCATCCCCTTTGGTAAAAACTCTATACCCATGAACTACCACATAGCTGGTAGTCTACTTAATGCCAAAAATGTGATAAGAGACCTTGGGACACAGGTGGACAGTAGTCTCTCCTTTGATAATCACATTTCCACAGTGGTCAGGAAATCCTTCTACGTGGCTCATCTCATCACAAAAGGATTCTCATCCAGAAAAAAAGAGGTCATTGTTCCCCTCTACTAATCACTCATTAGACCCATTATAGAGTACAATGCCCCTTTTGGTATGTACCTCACAAGACATCTACAACAACTGGAAAGACCACAGAAATACCTCACAAAGAGTATTACTGGCCTCAAACAGATGCCCTATGCAGACCATCTCAAAAAGCTACAGCTTTACTCCATCGCATATCGCCTACTCAGGGGCGATCTCTGCCTAACATACAAAGCTATGTCAAACCCAGAGCTGTTGGACATGCTCCAGTTAAAGACATCCCAATCCCTCCGAGCTACACGCTCTAGGGACCTAAACCTTGTCACCACAATAAACAGAACATGCTGGAGGGATAGATTCCTGTCCCAGAGACTTCCCATACTCTGGAACGAATTGCCTATCTATGTCAAACAGAGCTCCTCATTAGCACTCTTCAAGAAAAATCTTGATGATTGGATGGGAAATGGGAAATTCACCCCGGGGATCACTTCTGTGGCTCTGCTCGACAGGGGCACAGGAAAATAATTTTCTTGGGTGGCGAACGCCAGGGTACATTTTTTGGCTAGGCTTGTATGGGCCAGAGACTTCCCATACTCTGGAACAGACTGCCTATCTATGTCAAACAGAGCTCCTCATTAGCAGTCTTCAAGAAAAATCTTGATGATTGGAAGGGAAATGGGAAAATCACCACGGGGATCACTTCTGTGGCTCTGTTCAACAGGGGCACAGGAATATAATTCTCTTGGGTGGCGAAAGCCAGGGTCCATTTTTTGGCTAGGCTTGTATGGGCCCCAGGGCCAATAGCCTAGTACCTACCTATGAACCTATGACTTAATAGTTGGCTTACCTACTTGTGTCATTCCAAGGGGATCCAGTAAATGTCAGCCTGGGGTGACATGATTCACAAACCACTCTGCCTTGCCATAGAGTACCTGTCACCACTAGGCTTTTGAATTCTGACCATGGCATCACAGTCCCCATAGTGTCTTTTTTAGCCAGTGCCAAACCAACAGACCTAATAATATAAAAAAATTATTCTAATGTGAAGCTGAAGGTACTACTGCTCAATGTTAGGAAAAATCACTCCTTGGAAGCTCTCCTCTCCTTGGAGAATGCTGACATCTGTGCAGTTGCAGAGACATAGCTCAAGGCTGTGGAAAGCACTCCAGCAGTGCAAGGGTGCATTGCATATCACACATTCAGATCACCCCCTGAAAAGGAAAAAAAATGATGGGAGGAAGTGTTTCCCTTTACATAAAAACATTCACACCTTTAAACTGGTCAGATGGCTCACTTGAGTTACTCCATGTCCATCTGACCATAAGCAAAATCCCCTATCATATAATTTCTAGCTACAGGTTCCCAACCAAGAACCATGAAAACCATTCCGCATACCTGAAGTTCCTAGAATCACTAATCATTAAACCCAATCCTCTACTCATGGGTGATTTTAACTAACTCTCCATAAACTGGGAAACATACATAACCCCTAACGTGCCGGCTCAGAGAGTCCTGGACTTTGTCGATGCAAATACTGAAGAAAAGCTGGTCTACAGTCCCAGTATCGGCTCAAATATCCTGGACATAGTACTCACAAACATAAGGGAGCTTTGCACATACCCCTCCAACATAATGCTTTCATTGGTAAGATATGATCATAAATCAGTCTCCTATGAAATAAATGTAATGGTAGATCTCCCAACAAAAGCTAAAACCCTAAATAATGTTTCCAAATTACCTTCTGTTAAGTGATAGCATAGGTAATTTTAAAGCTCTTCCAACCCTGAAAACATGGAGACCTATGCAGAAGTATACATGAATACCCTGTACAACCACTTAAACAACTGCATAGAAATGGCAGTACCTGATCAAACTAAACCCAGATATTGCCAGAAAAACAAGTCATCTTTTTGGACCCCTGGCATAAAGAGACTATACAAAAAAGGAAGAAATTCCTGTCTAAAAGTAAGTGGATGGGTGCACAGCAGAGAAAACAAACTCCTCATTAGTCTCAACAGGCAATCAGAGAACTAGTCAAGTCTTCAAAAGTTAAACAGAAGACTAAAATAGCCTCCCAAGCAAAGAATAACTGCAAAACATTTTTAGTTATATCCAAAATCTTAAATGAAACACTAAACAATGTTCTTAGTTGGCATAGATGGCACTACATATACTCAGCCAGATGAAATAGCATTGCTGACTCTTAAATTTAGCTCAGATTTCACCTCCTTGTCATCTCCAATCTCTGACAATGAAATACTCCCTGCCATTCCTTTCTGCACTCTTTAAAGCTATAAACATGGCACCAATGGACCCTGATGGAATCCAAGGGTGGTAATTAAATAGCATGAAACATGACCTGGCAGACACACTTGGATCTCTGTTTAACCACAGTCTCCAGAGAGGCTTTGTCCCAGTAGAGTGGAGGATTGCAACAATCATCCCTCTGCACAAGAGGAGACCATTAGTGGACCCAGAAAATACTGACCCATAAATCTGAATAGCCTCATATGCAAGGCTATGGAAAGAATAATAATTAACCTGATTAACAGCAACATAGGAAATCTCCATACTCTAGACCCAACCCAGTTGGGCTTCATCACAGGCAGGTTCTACCTGCTCAGTCTGGTGGACTTCTTTGAGAAGGTTATCAGGGCCATGGTTGAGGGTAAGACAGTGCATATCACCTACCTTGAACAGACCAAGACATTTGAAACATCCTTGGGTATTATACATAAACTCACAAAATTGGGCATAAACCTCTACACCACCAAATGAATAGCCACATGGCTCAAGGATAGGACACATTGGTAGAGTAGGGGAACCCACATCCAGTAGGAAGCCAGCCACCAGTGCAGTACAACAGGGCTCAGTGCTGAGCCCTGTCCTGCTTGGGATATACTTCTCAGATGACAAGACAAATGTGGATGACCTTTGGCTGACCAGGTTTGCTGATGACTGCAAGTTGAGGGCAATTACTGACTCTCCAAAATATGTTGATATCCTACAGAAAGGTCTAATGCAGACTAATGATTGGTGTCAGATGGCCTCAATCTAAATGCAAATAACTGCATAATGGTATTGTTTGGGAAATAAAATACTATTGCAAATTGCAACATTGATAGAACCCTCCTAACAGTGGACCCAGTTGTGAGAGTTCTGGGTGCTCAAATAGATAGTAATCTGAATTTTGATAAACATGTGTCCATGGTGCTGAAGAAATCCTTCTATGTGGCTCAGTTTATAAGTAAGGGCATGGCATCCTGATCTAATGATGTCATAGTACAACTGCACTTGGCCCTCATCAGACCAATAATCGAGTACAATGCATCCTTTGACACATACCTTGCCAGGCACCTGCAACAGCTGGAGCATCCTCAGAGGTTTCTCACCCAAAAAAAAAAAAAAAAAAACAGGGTATAACCAACATGTCATTTGCTGAGCGATTAAATGCCCTATCACTGTAGTCATTTTCCTACAGATTACTGTCCTGTATGATCCGTGCCTGACCTACAAGGCAGTCTGTGGCCCAGCCCTGATGGAAATGTTGCATATTTGCAAAACTAATTGCACTAGGGTTACCTGATCCAAAGATCTAAACCTTATTGCTAACATAAATAGATCATGCAGTAGAGACCAATATGTGTCCTGGAAATTGCCCCTACTCTGAATAGACTTTCTATTCATGGGAAGCAGAGCCTTTCCCTGACCATCTTCAAGCTTAGTCTTGACCAATAGACGGGACATTGCAAACTCACTCTTGGGGTGGTGCCCCTGTCCCTTATGGACAAAGGCTGTCTGTAAAAATTGTCAAAATCCCACTTTCTGGTCCTTGTTATCTTTCCCTTAAAGATAGAAAGTTGGGTAAAATCTGGGTATTGGCTTGTAAGGGCTCTTGAGACATTAGGTTAGTCCCACTATGAACCTATGAAACTATAAAGTAGTTTATTCCAAATAATAGGAATAGATTGTATAATAAACTCCTTTCTCACTTTTGTCTTGAAACTTTTAATGCAGTATATTAAGTTGTTATGTCTATGTGTTTTATGGTATTTAAATAATGCAAAGTTTAATGGCATATTCCATTTTCATTCTTTAATGTCTTATATGCCCAAATCAGAGTACATTCATTGTACAAATAGTGCAGGGAATAAAAGTCTAAGTTCTTACTCAGTTCTTAAAAAACAAGTCACTTATTAATTTTATTCTCTTGGTAAGCTTTATTTGGACAGACTCTAAATGATAAATCCAAATGAACCACTGAATTCTAAATTTGGTTGAACATAGGACTTGAGCAGACTATTCACGCAGACTGCTTCCATTATTGAGATATTTCTGAGTAACAAACTTGCCTGCTTTAAAGCACAATTAATTGCAATATCTAATTTGGAAAAGGAAAGATTACCTCATATTATGATTTCCAAGTCTTTATATTCTGATGCTACACCGAAAATGATGTTTCAATACAATAGGCTCTATGATAACTGGTTTATCAAAATGCATGACTTTGCATTTGTCTGTGCTAAAAATAGTATGCATTTTAGATGCCCAGTGGCTAATCTCTGAAAAATAATTATTTATTAAGTCAAAGTCCATTTTACTATAACTAATGGATGCAGTCTTACAGTTGTTTGGATATTTGTTTAGCCACCATGACTTATTTTGATTAATGTTGGCAAAGATCAGATTAAATAATATTGGGTAAAGTATTGACCCCTGTGGAATACCACAAGAAATGAGAGCTGGCTGAGATCTATGATCTTTGATGACAGTGGAATAATTACACCCTGTGAACCAGTTCATTATCCACTGTGTTAAGTAGATATTATAGCTTTACCTAACAAAATAATTATATATTGTCTCATGGGACAAAGAGTCAAACACTCTTGCAAGAGTATTGTTCTGCATTTTAACCCAGTGTCCATAGTTAATATTACCTTAATGCAACCTGAACATTATTTATATAATTTCAAGGGCAGATAGCATTGTATTTTCAAGTGGTTTAATGGAACATCAAGAAGATCATTTCTGTCTGTGTATATAACATTTTTAGTGTATTGTATTTCACATTTTAGTACTGTGTATATAATATTTTAGTGTACTGTATTTCACATTTTAGTACTGTGTATATAACAGTTTAGTGTAGTGTATTTCACATTTTAGTACTGTGTATATAACATTTTAGTGTAGTGTATTTCACATTTTAGTACTGTGCATATAATATTTTAGTGTACCATATTTCACATTTTAGTACTGTGTATATAACATTTTAGTGTAGTGTATTTCACATTTTAGTACTGTGTATATAACATTTTAGTGTACCGTATTTCACATTTTAGTACTGTGTATATAACA
The DNA here is from genome assembly GCF_019279795.1 of Protopterus annectens. NCBI lineage: Eukaryota > Metazoa > Chordata > Ceratodontiformes > Protopteridae > Protopterus > Protopterus annectens. The sequence continues at coordinate 614,861,775 of NC_056726.1, forward strand.
TTTTAGTGTACCGTATTTCACATTTTAGCACTGTGTATATAAAATTTTAGTGTACTGTATTTCATATTTTAGTACTGTGTATATAACATTTTAGTGTACCGTATTTGACATTTTAGTAATCTATCCAAAAGTCTTAGAATATCAAGTATTGCTACATCAGAAAGTGAAGATGCAGAAATATTTTCAGATCAATGTAATTTAATTTTATGACTGCAAATTTCAAAATAGTGTCTAACAATACCATACATTATTTTCCAAATATGATATTAGTGTTGTTGGAGTCTGCCATGGAAGTGTGTCAAAGACTGGTTCATGCTGCTGCTTATAGTTTTTTTCCCCAGTGCCTGATGTCTGTCCCCCTATATTACCTATAGCGCTACATTTCAGTGAATTAAGTACCTTGGCCCCAGGACTGCTTGAATGATAATCTGTACTCTCATCCCTCACACATTTAACTGTGGGAATACAGAGATCCTCAGTAAAATTAATTTTGCTCTCTAAGATATTAGTCAAGTTGTTGGTAATAGTTATCAAGAGTTTGTTTTCATTATGATTATTAACTAATAAAATTGGACTATTAGAAACAGCTATCCTTGGTGAAAACACCTTATTTCCTTATAGGTTTAAATTTGGAAATGGGGTAATTATGTGAAAACACAAGATTTATATACTCTGTGATACTGTAAGCATCACTTTTAGTGTTTATTGTTTTATTCATTTTTCTTTTTATGTGGTTGTTTTTGTTATTTTTCCTTTTATTAATTTTAAGTTACTTCCACTAATCCAGCAGTAATTATATTTCATTTTTAATTAGTCATTGTTTTACTCCTAACAGTAGATACTTCTGAATCATGGGCTATGAATGTTCTGAGTCGAGTTGTAGTTGTACAGGAATCAAGCTCTTCTTTCCATTATAAAACAAATTCTACTACAGTGCATAATGATTTCAAATGAATACATGAACATGTGTCTCATCTATTTTTTTTTTTTTGCCTTTTGATGTAGTAATCATTTCTATTAACATGGAAATTTAGGCATACATTTTCTTGTTTAAGTCACTAACCTTGACATAATGTCTGCATGAGGTACCTTGCACTAAAATTTTTTGTGCAATAAATATTGCAATTCATAGAAGATTGATGTGTCTATATTGGCTAAAACTGACCACGTAAAACACTTAAACTGTCTGAAAGACAGAAGTGTACATGTTAACATATTGTTTAGATGTATGGAGCAAACTCACCGGTAATCTGTAAAACTTTGGTAAGTATTTAAAAATACTGGCTACTTGGCAAAGAAATGAAATGTAGACAGGGTGTTATTTGGTTAAAAAAAGAAAAATTGATTGAATTTAACACCAGGATGTAGAATATAAAGATATAGGTTCATAGGTTTATACTAGGCTATCTGCCCTAAGGCATTTATAAGCCTAGCCCAAATTTTTGTGGCTTACGCCACCCCTTATATGAAAAAATATTGTGCCCATTAGTTTGTTGTGCCTCTGTCCAGCAGTGACACAGAGATGATTCCTGGGGTAAACCTACGATCTCCCATCCACAGGTCTAGATTTCTCTTGAACAGAGTCAGCGAGGTGCTCTGCCTCACATGGACCGGGATTTTATTCCACAGCATACGGAGTCTCTGAGTGATAAATCTATCCCTCCAGCACGTCCTATTTATATCCGTGCTAAGGTTTAAGTCGCTTGCTCTAGTGGTTTTGGTGGATTTGGATTTTTGAGGTGGAGCATGTCCATTAATTCCGGTTGGACATGGCCTTGTATGTCAGGCACATGTCACCTCTGAGCAGACGGTATGTGACTGAATAGAGCTGGAGTTTCTTCAATCTGGCAGCATATGACAGATTTTGGAGTCCTTTATCCTTTTGGTGAGGAACTTTTGGGGTCTCTCCAATTGCTGCAGATGTCGGGTGAGATACATCCCGAATGGGGCATTGTACTCGATCATTGGTCTGATAAGTGAAGAGTACAGGGAACAATAACCTCACTAGATCTGGATGTGAATCCTTCATGATCAGGTGGGCAATGTAGAAGGTCTTTCTAACCACTTTAGCAATGTGAGTGTCAAAAGAAAGGCCACTGTCAACCTGGGTCCCCAGGTCCCTGATAACCTCTTCTGTGCTTAGTGGATTGCCACCTATATGGTAGCTTGGGGTTACCTTGTTTTTCCCGAAGGGTATGACTATACATTTTTTGGCGTTTAACTTCAGGCCATGGCTCTGGCACCAGCTATCTGTTTCCGTGAGTCCCTTCTGAAGGATATCCGTGTCTGATGCACTTTCCACTATGGCGCCCAGTTTGCAGTCGTCTGCAAACTTTGTCAGCAAAGTCCTCCTATGTTGGCCTGTACTTCTGAGAAGTAGATGCCAAACAATAGGGGGCCAAGGACCGAGCCCTGTGGGACACCACTTGTGACCAGTTTGGAGTCTGACACAGCGCCAGCAACTCTAACCCTGTGGGTTCTGTCCTTAAGCCAGTTTGCAACCCATCTTGTGACATATGGGTTTACATTTAAGCTGGTAGTTTTTCTACAATACCCGAGTGGGGTATTGTGAAAGCCTTGCAAGGTCAAGGTAGGCTGTATGGACTGCCTTTCCCTCATCAATGGCCTTGGTGACTGTTTCGAAGAAGTCGACCAAGTTCAAAAGGCATGATCTTCCCTTGACAAAGCCAAACTGGGTCGGGTCCAATGTCTGCAAGTCCCCTATATCTTTGTTTATGAGCTCCATTATGATCCTCTCCATAGCTTTGCAGACTAGACTTGTTAAGCTTATGGGGCGGTAATTACCAGGGTCCGTAGAGGCGCCGCCTTTGTGGAGTGGGACAACAGTTGCCGTACGCCACTCCTTGGGCACGTATCCTGTGGTAAGGCTGAGATTAAACAGCTGCCTTATGTAATATAACAATAGCTCCTTGCAATTACATACTTCCAAATACCTTGTATCCATTGTTTTTCAAAACAAAAGCACAGATTATCTGTCTTTATAATATTTCCAATCAAACTGCTTTGTAGTCATTGCAGAAGTAACAAGAAGTAAAAATTAACAATAGCTACTCGCAGTTATGTGCCTTGCAATATACTGCATTTGTTATTTTTTCAAAACAAAAGGTTCTCTTGGCTTTACAATAACTCTTCAAAGTGCTTTGTATTAACTGCAGGATTCATAAGAGTTAAAATATAAAAATTAACACTTGCAGATATACATTTCAAGAATATCTTATGTTTACAACTTTTCATGCCAAAAACGCATTTCCTTTGCTTTTACAATGATGCCCCTCAACGTGCTTTGAATTTGCTGCAGAAATCAGAAGAACAGAGTATGAAATAAAAAGCAATAGCTAATTGCATTTAAGTAAAACTGGAAAAAGGAACACAAATTACATTATCTTAACAATAATGTTCTTCAAAGTGCCTCAGATTTACTGCAGGAGTAAAAAAAAAAGTCCCTGGTCTCTTGATATAAGCTAATTTATTCTGAAACCTAAAAAGAGAAAAAATAGCCTTAAAATAATACCTTATTTATTTCCTGGTAAGCCCATCAGCCCAATAAAAGATAATCCTGTGGATCCATAAGCATAAAAAGAGATATTTGGAAGGTAATATTGTTTGACCATTATCCCGGTATTGCAGTATCAGGCAAAAATGCATAAAGAACATCTTTAGGTCTTTGTGTCGACATATAATATGATAAGTCCAATTGCTTCATATTTGCTCAAGAAGGGCAGATATAAATATAAATATATTATAATCCTTCCTGATTGGCTAGGGAAACTGCCTGTAACTAGACCACTAAGAAATACAAACATAGATGTCCCTACATCTTAAAAAAGATTTGGGAGATCAACAAAATTTAAATAAGTACAGTTGGCCATACTTAGAGCCTAAAAAGGAAGGGAGGACAGGCTGAAAATAAAATAAAATAAATCAGCCTTTGCTTGCAGAAATAGACATCTGCTCAAGAATGTCAGATATAAATTCATTATAATCCTTACCAGCTGGCCGGGGAAGCTGTGCATTACTAGACTCCCTGGAAATACACATCTGACATTCCCAATATCATAAAAGAGATAGAGGACACTCCCATGATTAAAATAAATACAATGTGCTGTCCCTCAGATCATAAAAAGGAAGGAAGATGAGGCAGAAAATAGAAACAAATCACTCATTGCTTGTAACAAGTTAAATGTGATTTTTTTCCCCAAAAGGGTATAGATTGTTTTTAGCTGCTATAATTCCATGCAAAAAGTCTAAGTAAACTGAGGTAGTGACTTCATTTAGAATAATAATAGGTGACAGTTTTTTGCTTTTATATGTTTTACTTAATATTTTATATTTCTCCATAGTTTAAACCCATGAATTTTGTAAAATGTTTGGACATTCTTCACCAAACTTATTTATGCGCCCCTTAAATTCTTCCTGTATGTTCCTATATCAAAATCAGTATTTTTTGCAAAAATATATTTTGTACTTTTTTAACAAAACTTTCTTTTTGTGTTGTCTTTCTTTTCATTCTTCTTCCTCGTCCTACTCTTCTTTTTTGAATAAACATATTTTAAATGGTTTTGCATATGCTTCAGAGAACTAGAACTGCAGTACCAAACATAAAAGCAATGATAAAACAACAGCATTAAAGTATGTACTTTATCATTACTGTGCAAACTAAAATGGTCTATAACATAGTTCAATATGAATTTTTAATAAATGTGATGGTCATGAGTGGAGTTCCAAAAATAAGGACCAAATTCCATATCCATTGTTTCAACTTTGGTAGAGAGAAAATTAAATTCAAAGCAGCAAAAATGTTAAAATACCATCAGACCTTTTAAATATCATCCTGTTAGTAACAGTGTTTAGATATACAAATGCCATTCAGTTGAGACCATATCTATGGTTATCATCAGGTAAGCTGGTGTAACATTGATGACACTTTCCATGTAGAAAGGCCGAACTTGAAGAATAAGTACCACTTTCATCAAAATGTCTTCCCCCTTTTTCTAGTGCTGCACAATAAAAAATACCCCAAGCAGTAATTATAACTATTAAAAATATAGTTGCATACACTATTATTCCTGATAGACATATCTATAAAGCAATAATGTCACCCCCGTTTGTTTGCTTTATTTTTTTTTTTGTAGGATTTGTAAATAAGCATGACAATATAGGTTAAAAAGTTTTATACAACTCAAAGATATGCACACCATCTATAATAATATTGTCCTCACAAATGTAGCAGGTAGATGAATTAATTTTACCCATAGTAACCAGTTAATGGGGATGTCTTTTGACATAATGAACCAAAATATATATTAATGATATCCATGTTTGGCAAATGTATACCTCTGTATGCTCTAAACCATGTTTCCCTGCCATGTTGGTTTCTCTTGCGTAGTTACAAAAATAGTTTGAAGAACATACTGATGAGCCGTTTGATAAATTTAAGACTGAATTGCAGAAAAAGAAAATATCATGTTTGTTTTCTGGTATGAAATATATGAAGACAATGTTAATGTATCATTCATCTCATTAAATGAAAAATAAATGGCAACTACAGGTCAAACCAGATTTGGTTATAGAGTGGTAATGATTCTATATTTACAAAGATGAGCAAGTTCAGAAGATGAGGCCAATTTTTAATAAATTAAGATATTAATAAACAGGTTATTGTTCACCACAGAAAAATCAGTGTACTGAAGAGGTAACATTTATTGTTATGTTGGTATAACCTTCCAGATTATTGTCAGATGATTGAGTTTTCAAAAACTCGAAATTTATATGGATGGGACTATTTGATCAACTTTCCGAAAACTCAAACATCAAAAAAAAGCCCCACAAAAATCTACATTTTTTAACATTTATGCAGGTGGTCAAGCCCCCTGCCACCCCCAAACGCCCTGCTAATTATATATACCAACTATGCTATTACACTACAGTGAAGAAAATGTAAATTTCCTAATCCTTGCTGTACCACAATCTCCCTTCAAAAGCTTCAGGTTTTCAAAAACATGATCATATGGTCTCGACCATATGAATTATGAGTTTCTAAAAACTTGATCAACTGTTAGGGATCCAACCTTCCTGAGGTTGTTAATGCTTTAAGAATTTCAGTTTTGGAGATACAGTTCCAAATATCTAAAATCAGTAGTTTGTTTAAAAAAGGATATTTTGAAAATATACATACATTTTACTGAGAGATGGTAAAGCTTTAGCTATAAGTCCTAAATAAAAAAAAAACAATTGATCTAACTACATTAATCCAGAGATGATAGCATTTACTTTTTAAAGATTGTTATGGTTAAATCTCAAGCTTTCAGACTTGTCTTTAATTGCATGTATTTTTTTACAATTATTTATTTATTTGATTTATTTTTGGCCAAGTTGTTCATATTTAGTGGGTAAATCCTGATTGTTTTGAAAGAAATTATTCAGCTTGCCAACTTTTCACTAAAGATTTCCAATTGCAAAAAGACGTCTTGCTATGAATGTCATCCCAGGCCCTGACATATACTATGTAAATGAAAAACATTCACCATACTCCCTTTTATAAATCTCTGTTCTTCTGGTTGGCTACAGTAGGAGATGTAATATAGGTGGCTTTATTTCATGATAGAGAAACTAAGATAAGGTGCTTTGCCAAGTAATTTTCTAGATTATAGCTAGAGTTGCTACATATGTGGAACTACAAATGGCCAGTAGCTCAAGTCTGTAGCCTCTGTTTCTGAAGTGTTCAAAAAGCATTGGGAGTGGGAGGTTAAGTGCAAAACCTCCACTCCACAGTATGACCACCTTATGTCAGGCTCTCACATCTCTCTCTTTAGTTCCTTAAATTAATGGAGAGGGACAGGGCATCTATCAAAGGAAATGGGTGAATGGTTTTCACTACTTGTTTGGGGTATAGTACCCTTAAAAGAAATGTGAACAAAAGACAAAGAAAATAAGAAATATAGATATGGGATAATGTCAAGCCAAGATTTAAAAGTGAAATAGATCACAAATATGATATTTAAACCTAGGGTTTTTATTTTATAGTTGTTTTATTTCATATATTCCTGTCACTTCTCTGTTTAGCAATGCTCATTACAGTATTTGCTGTGTGTCTGGTCATGGCTTGAAAAGTTATTTTTTGAACTAATTTATACACCTATTCAACAGGTGCAAGTGTGTGTGTGTGTGTGTGTGTGTGTGTGTGTGTGTGTGTGTGTGTGTGTGTGTGTGTGTGTGTGTGTGTGTGTGTGCGTGTGTGTGTGTGTGTGTGTGTGTGTGTGTGTGTGTGTGTGAGTAGATAGATAAAAAGGTAGCTAGATAAATAGACAGATAGATATAGATAGGTATAAACATATGGTTTACCTTACATTGATGACTGGTCATTCTGTCAACATCTTTCCTGGATGCAGTGTTTTGTCGACAGGAAAGCTGACTGACAGTTTTGTGAGATTGCTGTACTGCCAGGATTGGGAAGCATTCCCTTTCTCTATTTGTAAAATCTCAGAGTTGGTATATGTAAATAGCAGGATGTGTAGTGCAGTCCTTCACAACACACACACACACACACACACACACACACACACATATAAGCATATTTCTGTCAATCAAATCAATATAATATGTGCTTTGTTAAGTCTAGTGATTGAACATGTGATGATCTTTGAAGGCAATTGTATTGGTATTAGTAGCAATGGGGTGTAGCTATGAGCACCCCATGTTTCAATAGCTATGCTAATCTTGTAATGTTTAGTATGTCTTCTGGCAGCACGCAAGATGTGGCAACTGTGGTTACTAGGGCGGAGTTTGAAAACTTGCAACAGTCGGTTACAAGTTTAACCCAATTAATACAGCAACTTTCTGGCAATAATGGTCCCGCAAGATTGCCGGATTTTGGTAAGAACAGGTTGGACAGCATTGAAAGTATGGACAGCATACCACCGGGTCAGATACATCATCATGAATCTGGTGGCACTGTAAGAGATGGTTCTAATAATGACCCTTTTCAGCTGCACCAATGGTTAAATCAGGTGCAGCAAAATAGCATGGTTAGGAACACTAGCGCTCCAAGTTTTTCTACCATGCTGGATGAATTTCATGATCTGGTATGGAGGTATCGAAAACTTGTTCATGAAAATGTTTATTTCAATGAGTGTATAAAAAGGCAACAAATGCCTAAAGGGCTCAGATATTGGAAATATCCTACAGGCTTGAAGAAGCATAGTGCTTTGCACAAGGATTTAGTGAAATTATTCGATCAACAGGGGTGTGAGTTTCTCCAGGTACTTATTAAGCATAATTTAATATTGATGGATGAGTTGAACAACAAAATAGAAGAACTGGACAACAAAATTAAACAGCATTTACTGCGTGTGAAAATCAGTATTCTGAGATTTTCATGCAGATTGATAAATACAGTACAGTGGTGGTGGAAAGGAAAACCCGTAAATTGGAAAGAGACAAGATGGATTATTCCAAAGGTCGAGCCTATCCGAAACCATCGTGAGGGCAGGAATGTGATGACCAAGCAGAGGCGTTTTTTCCGCCTGTGAATAGCAATGGCGTGCAAGTGCAAAACCATCAGGATAATAACGCTGTAAGTTTTAATAACTTTTTGTATGATGACAATGCTTATCTACCACATTTATAATTACAGTCAAGCTACTTTAACTATTGAACATGCTGATATTTTCAGTAAGGGCCTCACTTATGTACCAGCAAAATGGGCTAAAATTACTGATTTATTAACTGAGCTTAAGTTGTTCACGAGGAAATTGAATTCAGCAGTTTTGTATCAAGGAGCACCTGGCATGGAAATCAGTTCCATGTATGTTCCTAGTGTAAAAAATCCACCATTACATCCCAGAATAAAATTGTTCGAAGAAACATGTGAGCTTGACTTTAGACACTTGCTACAGTACAAAAATCAACAAAACAATTATCTTAATTTTTCAAGGGCTCAACAGGACATTTTAAGTGAACTAAAAGCTACCAATGATGTACGCATTATGCAACCTGATAAAGGGGGTGGACTCGTGATTATAAATGTATATGATTATAACCAACAATTATTGAATATTTTGTATGATGAAGCATATTCTGAAGCATCTATTAATGAGATTAATATTTCATATTCTAGGATTGATTATACACTTGAGGATATGTTATGGCAGGGGCAGATTACAAATGAAGCATTTTATTATATGCAAGTAAAAAATCCCAGGATTCCTGCAATGTTCGGAGCACCTAAGCTGCATAAGGATTTGCAGCATCCACCTATGCGTCCTATAGTGGATGGTACTGGCTCCAAAACTTATTATATAGCAAAATATATTGACATGAAGTTAAAAGAAAAAATAAAAAGTTTACAATATATTTGTTGTGACTCCTGGGATTTTCTTACTAAGGTAAATAGTTTATCTATTGATAAAATGGATGAAGTGGTATTTATCACAGTGGATGTTAAGGATTTATTCACTTGTATACCGCAACAGTTGGGTATCACTTGGTTCACTGATTTCTTTTTTGAAATTATACGTACACCTCAGGATGAACTTAATGCACTTGTTGATCTTTTGGAACTTGTTCTATCTAATAATTATATTTATCATGATGGACATTATTTCAAGCAAATTAAGGGGGTGGCGATGGGCTCTCCCATAGGTACTTTATATGCAAATGTCATCATGGCGGTGTGGGAGTACAGATTTCTTTTCCCATCTGAGTTTATGCAATATATACGTCTATATAGTCGGTTTTTGGATGATCTATTTTTCCTTTGGCATGGACCTATAGAGTTAATTGAAGTATTTATCAAAAATATAAATTCTACTACTGATTTTTTGTTTTTTACATATGAGTTGGATAGTAATAGTATAGCATATTCGGATGTACTCTTGCAAAAGGATTGGGTGCATAATAAATTAAAAACTAACATACATCGTAAGAAAACATATTCTAATAAATTTTCGCACTTTCAAAGTCATCACCCTCAGCATGTAAAAAAAGCTGTACTGAAGGGACAGTTAGTGCGGGCAGCACATATGGTTTCTGACTATGATGAGTTCATGAATGAATGTCAGCATATAATTAGCATGTTTAAAAATAGGGAATATCCAGAGCAATTTGTTCAAACTATATTGCATGAAGTGGTCATTAAGAGAAAAAGTGTTTTTTATAGACCATTATTGGAAGGATCTGAATTCATTATTTCACATTCTATAAAGCAAAATACTACTGAACAGTTTTCAGAAACAATGGGGAATAATAATAGTTTTGGTGGTGACCCACATTGCAATATGGGTACTTTTAATAAGGATAATACATCCTTTATTACTACTTATACGCAGGATTCGGAGTGTATAAAGGAGTTAATTATAAAAAATTGTTTTTTTATAAAAGGGGATGGGACGTTGGTAAATTTATTAGGGGCACACCTTTCTATTATATATAAAAGGGATAGGAATTTAAAGGATTGGTGTAATGCTGTTTCAAATTCACAGAGAAATCAAATAGGTTCTATGAGAAAATGTAATATGTGTAGGTATTGCTCATATATTATGGAAACTGAGCAGGTATGCATTAATAATTTCAGTATAAAAGTAAAAGGAAGATATAACTGAATACCTCTGGGGTAGTGTACGCAGCTTTATGTACACAATGTTCAGCTTATTACATAGGAAAAACTGAACGAAAATTAAAGCAGAAAATTTACGAGCATGTCTATGATATTAGTAGGCATTCAGAAAATAATGCATTATATAGGCATATAGAGCAATATTCAACACATAAATTTAAGTTTTTAGTATTGGAACAAGTTATTCTTTCACCTAGAATAGGTCCTTGAAAAACTATATTAGAGTCTAAAGAATATTGGTGGCAAGTATTTTTAAATGCCACAGTATTCCCAGGATTAAATGATTCTATTTCCATTACTAGTATTTTAAAATTAAGAGCTCTTAATAGGTAAATATATGTGTATTTTCCAATATGTTTTTTTTATATATGTTTTTAATATGTTTTTATTGTATTATCATATATCACTTATTATATATTTCTGAAGGCATTTTATTCATTATAGATTTCAAAATATATATATATATATATATATATATATATATATATATATATATATATATATATATATATATATATCATATGTGTTTTTAAGTATATATACATTATTTATTAGGATATATTTATATATGTATTAAATTATGTTAGGTTAGGAATATTAAATATATTCATTATATTAGTTTTTATAGTATATTATTATTGTAGGTATATATATTTTATGTAATAGGAAATATTTGTATATATATATATATATATATATATATATATATATATATATATATATATATATTGTATTAGCATTGACTGAATAAGCATTTGATTGAATAATGAATTGGTTTATTGGATTATTGATTGCATCAGTAGTATTATAGATTGGCATAAACAGCATTTTGAATTTGTCTGATGAAGGCTGGAGTAACACAGCCGAAAGCGCTTACCATTTTCTTGTTATAATAAATAGTGGAACCTACGGTCAGTTGTCCATTTCTTGCTCTTGTGCTACTGGACTATTTTCACATAATCTTGTAATGGCAAATTGGAAACATAATTTTGTGTATAATAACAATCCATACTCACAGCATGTGAAATTTTATAAGCGTTTTGTCTAATTATATATTTGTTATGGGAAGGAAATGAAGAAGAACTTTCCAGCTTTCATAGATTCTTTGAAGGGACTACTGAGTTTTTAAGATTCAGCATGCATTCTTCCTATGAGATGCTACCTTTCTTGGATGTGATAACCATTCAGAATAACTGTGGTAAGACTGATACACAACTGTATTGTAAGGAAACTTGGAAGAATAATTATTTGGTAAGATCAAGTATACATTTCCACCATATTTAATCTAGTATACTTGAAGCATAACTGCTCAGAGTTTCCAGATTAAGTACTAGAGAAGATATGAAGAAATATTAAGAATGGGGACATTTTTTCAACATAGAGGCTATGATAAGAAACAGATTGTTAAGGCACAACAGAAGGTTATGTCTGTACGTGGGCAAAAATTGAGAGCCTACCTGTATCGGAATGACACCCACCCTCAACAGAGTTCTGAACAGATGAAAAAGAGGCCACAGATGGAGCAAGTCAGTCCTGTTGTCCTGACTTATACAAGTGACATTAAGTATGTATGTGACATCATTGAAGTTAACTGGAATATCCTTACATTGGATGCGATGGTCAAAGAGATTGTTGGAAATAGACCACATTTTGCCTTTAAGAACAGTCACAGTCTTAAGCAAATGCTATGTTTTAAACATAAAGTACCTGTAAAGATACAGTCCAGCAGGAAAGGAACCTGTCCATGTTGTTGTTGTTATTCTAATTGCAAACATATATCTAATGAACAAGATTTCAGGCACCCATTTATTAATTTTATGTTTATACTGAAGCTGTATGCTGACTGTACTACTAAATGTTTGGTGTACTTGGCTACATGCAACAGCTGCACATGTTTCTGTGTAGGCAAGATTGCGAGACAGTTTAAAGAAAGGATATCTAAGCATATCAGTGACATCTGTCTGAAAGACCTTAAAAATCCCCTGGTGAAACATGTGCATGAATCAAATGGACACAGGTTCTTTTTTAGAGTATTACAAGTGGTATCTGAACAACAAAGAGGTGCTGATCATAATAATTACTTGGAACTTATACAAATGAAATGGATAGGAAGGTTCCAAGCACATAGATATCCTGGTTTAAACTCATATGTTCTATTGAAACCCACCCTTAGGGATGGAAGCTGAAGCATTAATGTTGATTGGCTGAAAGTTTTATTTAAATTTTGACATAACTGATTAGTTTAATAGATCTGATTAAGGGTAATCTTGTACCTGAAAGCGCTCATCTGCCAGTTTTATAAGTCTCTTAGAAATTTTTTAAGTCTTACTATTTTATTAAAGTTTTTATTTGAGTTAAAGCATTGCTTTATTGACTGCTTTGTTGTAACAGCACTGATTTTGAATATATGTGTGTGTGTGTGTGTGTGTGTGTGTGTGTGTGTGTGTGTGTGTGTGTGTGTGTGTGTGTGTGTGTGTGTCTGTGCGTGTGTGCGTGTGTGCATGTATGCATGTGTGTGTTTACTCCACTATGTACTATTTAAAACTGTTCTTTGGGATCACAATTTTGCATCGTTTTTACCTAGTTTATTTGTACATTGTATATTTTGGTGCTGTATTTATTGATGGTGCTGTTTAAAACTAATTGTGAACAAATTTGTTAGTAATTATTAATTACATCAAAAACTCACATTTATCAGTCTTGTGTTACATAGAGTTGAAATATATAGAAGCTGGTTTTACACAAAATATCTGAATTTAGTAGTTTTATACCAAAAGAGTAAACAAGGATAGCAGCAGATATACACAGAAAAAAAATATATATTTTTTTCATCCAGTACAGTACACCATTGAAATTTTGTCAGTAATGCCTGCACTGTTGCAGAGACATTCACAGTGGTAAGCAATGTGACTATTGCCTTAAAACAGTACTAACAAATAAAGGAATTAAATGTCTATCATTTAAGTACTACAAATCAACACATCCAGTACTTCAACTTGGATACCATGGGTAAAGCTGGCATATTGAGACCAGGTTCCTTCAGTACTTAAGTATTATATATATATAACATCACACTCTTCTGTGTGCTAGTTATTACCTGTATTTAGTGGTTAAAACAAGTTACATTCTTCCTAATGTGATTTTACATCATAAATACACAGTGTATTGTTGTATAAAATCAGTTGCAATGTTTGGCAGTGTTATAGCTAATCAGTTTTTAACAGAAGTATAAATGATACAGTGGTGTATGCATGTTTGTGTGTGCCTGTGTTGGGAGAAAAGTCTGTCAATATGTCTTTCTTCTCTGCTTGCACAGTAGCAAATTCTGCTGATGGCAGCGGCTGCTTACAGTGTAATTACATGATTCAGATGCAGCCTATGAGCATGGATGGATGGAACTACTGTGTTATGATTACAAAACAAAGAAATTAGTTGGAAAGCTAATTGAATCATTTAATATTCTGATATGAATTTAAATGATGTATCTATACTTCATATATAAATTGATTAGGATAGTGACCCCTCTGTCAGTTAAATAATTTAAATATATGTTTTTTATACTTTGGTAGTTGCCAAAATGTTTTTCACTATAGAGCTATCAGAATGCCCCATAAAATGTAGTTAATGCATACAGTACAGAAAAACTAACAAGTTTCCTGCACAGCTGTCTTAGCTGGGGGATTCCCCAAAAGGTGCCCCATGATTCAGCAAGCTCTGTACAGTGTGCAGGAACAGTACAAGAGCTGCTGCACGCAATATGGCCAACAAGCGATCCAGGAATGAGCTCCCAGGACATGCATGAGCACTCCTACTCTATTCCTGCATGGACACAGCTCCTGTATGCTAATTACCCCATTTGCAGATGAAAACCATGCAAACAAGGTGAATTAGTGATCCAAGAATCAGGCAGGTGTCTGTGCAGGTGTAAACTGCAGAAATGTATTTGGCTACTAACCGAATACATTTCTGCAAATTATAAAATGGAGGCATGACAGCTCCAAAAAAAGCATGCATTCAATCTAGTGGGCATGCCAATTGCCAAATAGATGGCCAGTGGCATGGTAAATAGTTGCAAAATTATAAAAAATAACTTTTATTCTTTTATGGCCGATTTTGGCTGTTTAAATGTAGGGCAGTGGTGTACACTCGGGATCGGCCCGAAAAAAAAAAAAAATTGGAAATAAGCTTTTAAACCAAAATCAGGATTCGGCCATAATAGTCAATGGCATGCAGAAGACAACAATACCATGGAATAGTCATTGCTAAGGAGGAAGGCTGAGTGTCAGTCTTGTACCCATGCATTAGCAGTCAGTTTTATGCAAATGAGGGGACTGATACTGAATCACAGATTTCCCCTCAGTGTTAGCTAGCACCCAGCCGTATAAGTGCAGCAACACCATGGTACAACCCTAAGAGGTAGATGACCTCATAAGGGGGAGTGTCATGCATGCTGTAAGCTTATTTAAGCTCTGTGGCCAGTGTCTACCCTTAGCTAAGCACAGCTAGTAGTGTTTACGTTGCCTAAACGGGTGTGCGTGGCACGCAGTGGGTTTTAAACAAACAAAAACAAAAAAAAAAAAACAGGAAATAGCAGCTCTGTTCACATCTGAGCACTGGGTATGTGCCGCGCACCTCGGGGCATAAACAAGAAGGCAATGGGAAGGGAAAACAGCATTAGGAAGGCATTCAAGGAGAACTAGCATAGTTGGCAGGTGAAATGTATCAGAATTAGCCAATTACACAGGTAACAGCCTAGCCCAGCCCAGCACACTACAATAAACTATGCAAACACCTTTCACTCTGGCTTTTCCTACAAACTCTACACCACTGGTGTACACAGACTTGGAAATTTTACATGTCAAAACTAACAAAATGATAGGTGCTGCTGTTGCTCTCATACATCAATATGTGGAAGAGGCTGAAGGTGGTGAGGATGAGAATGCTGACGACCAACCCACAGTGAGGAGAAAGAGAAGAGAGCACAGACCCAGGGTAACCTACCAGAGGCTACATGAGCTGGAGATAGTGGTGCACTATAGGGTAGACAGGGATATCCTATAGCAAATTGTTGAGCGTTGCTGGCCACGCCTCACACACAGAACCAACAGAGGGGAACCTATCCCAGTGGATACCAAGGTATATGTAGGCTTAAGAATACTAGCCACAGGTACCTTCCAAAGGCCAACTGGAAATATCATGGGGATCTCACAGGCATCAGCATCCAGGGTACTCCACCAGTTTCTGGATGCCATGTCAGCACTTGCCAGTGAACACATATATTTCCTCAACTCCCATGAGGCATTGACCAGTAACATGCATCTCTCTTCCACCAAATAGCAGAATACCCTGAGGTAGTGGGTGTCATAGACTGCATGCATATACACATCAAAGCACAACCTGGTGAGTAGGGTAGGTCTACATAAACCACAAAGGCTTCCCCTCCATCAACTGCCAGGTCGTGTGTGATGCCCATGGCATTATAACGAATGTGTGAGCTGGCAGCCCTGAAAGCTATTACGACTCCCACATCTGGCATATGACACAGCTGTACCAGAGATTTGCCAGTGGGGACATCCCATATGGCCACCTAGTGGGGGATGCTGGTTACGCACTGGAGCCATGGCTGATGACACCCATCAGAAATGCACACACACCCAAACAAGAACTCCATAATGAGGCACATGCACAAACAAGAATCATAACTGAGCATGTGTTTGGGATGCTCAAGTCATTTTTCCGGTGCCTAGACATATCCAGTGGAGCCTTGCAGTACTCTCCAGCTACATGTACACAAATTTCCATATTATGTGCCATGCTACACAATATGATCCTGCAGAAACAGCTGCAGCAGGAACAGCATGGGGCAGGGTGACACAGCCCCCCACCATTGCCAAGGCCAGCACAGGCACAGAGTGACTCAGAGGAGGAACAACCTGACCCTGCCCATGTAGGCAGAGGGAGGCATGCCCAGTATGCCCAGGCTTTTGCAAACAGGCAATGCATAGCACATACACTGACATGGTAAGAACCCAGGGAATGACACCTTTCTCTGACTCACACATACAGTAAAAGGGATGCCAAATATGACAGTACCTATGCTTTACCATGTATAGGGAATGCACTATGTGCATTCAACATAGTCAGCCCTCCAGCACCATCCTCAATACTGGCACAGCCATAAGCAACTCACTCTTCCTATCAATTGCTGAATGGAATAGTATGTTCTGCTAGTTGTAGCTATGGTATGGATGTGAGCATGCAAGGGAATTGGGTGGCTGAATGGGATGGCAGCAGATAGTAGACAGCTATATGGGCAGCATGAAATCCATACCAAATACTGGTGTCAGCAAAGTAGGCAGTACTGGACAGGGTGACAAATCCCACTGCACTACATGTGGTGGCCCAAATGTGTGTCCATAGAATGCACACATGCATGTCAGTGAGGTTCGCATACCCAACAACAGCCTCAGCCAGCAGGACAGGTGTAGATGACCATAAAGAAAAGCTGTGTTAAGGCCTCCCATTAATGACAATGAATAACAGCCCCCTCTCAAGACCTACACAGACAGACTACAACAGGTCAGGCAATTTTATGTTAGATCTGCAGGGTATGAAGTCTGAAACTGAAATGTAGGTCAATAAAACCTAAGATCTGTACTATACTGATATGCCTCTAGTCTGCATGATAGATCAGAATACAAAACTAAATGGACGCCAACAGAGTACCTCAAATACCAGTACAGTCACAGCAAATGTTTACAGTTGTCAGGTGCGCCCCCCATGACATTCCTTTGTAGAAATGCAGTAACATGTACAAGTGGGGTTAATAACAGTAGAGCACAGATTACCTGAGCTGGACCAATTTACAGGACAGATTGTTGCATGTGTACAATATGCAGGGCTCTGTGTGTTAGGTTGTTGTGTGTTGTACATTGTGTGGAAGTGGTCAGCATGTAGGCATGGAGGGTTGTGTCCCAGTGGCCTATAGCCAGTACTGTCAATGACAGGGCCTTGTTCTGACAACTGCAGTGCCAACCACAATGCATCCTGTCAAGACTCAATTCAACAGTCATCTATACTCATTGTTCAGATGTCAATATCTGTCATCATCTAAAAGATGGACATGGCATGAATGCGGGCCCAGGCATACACGCAGTACACAGGTGGAAGTACCCTAGACAGAGTACATAAAATACAACTGTCAACTGCACACACCTTTGGAATTGTGCATACAGGTTAGCAGCACATTAGTTATCTGTGTAGTATGGAATGCTGATGTATTCTGGCCAATCAGTGGCAGACCACAAAAGGCACAGTTATGAAGTAATGAGAGACTGCCTATATCCCTGCACAAGGTAGCATAAGGGGAATGTCCCAGGTATATCTGTGAGTCAGCTGCAAGAAGCCTTCATATCATACATGTACTCAGCTCAGCCCACCATCATCCACAGGTTTATCACAGGTCATATCCCTGCTAATGGGAATGAGTACAGTATGACCCCCACTTCTGTATGGGAATACCCACAGAATGCAGCATGCTGAAGAAGTGTCCTATGCAGGTGTGTCCAAAGCTATAAGCAGGGCCCTGCCAGCATCCAAACCAATGGATTAATATGGACAGGAACTATTGCTATTAACACCTTGTACACTTACCCTGTCACCCCAGGGGAATCCAGTGGCTTGCAGCCTGGGACTGTAGGAGTAAAAGAATGCACAGGCCTGCTACAGATGGCCTGCATCATTACCAAATGCCCTACAGTCCTCTGTCAAAGGCCTGTGCCTCACCTGCATTGTCAATGCATGTTATCTCATGGTGCTCCAACTAACAATATAACACAGTCCACAGAACACAAATTCAAGGCCATGTTGACAAATCCCAGTAGCATGCCCACCATGTCCTACTGCATGAACTGTGGACCAACCCCTAAATATTGCTGAGATGAAGGGGAAAACTATAGGGATACTTCACAGATATCACTCGCATAATGTTAGGAAGAGGATAGAATAACAGATTGGGGTAGTGTAGAAGGATGGACGCCATGGAGTTTGTGAAGTCTGAAATTCTGATGTGCGCCCATACTACCCCTGTTTGCAATCCCAGTAATGGGTGGTGATAAACCCTCTCATAAACCACAAAGTGAAGGGGAACTGACCAGATATATGAGTCCGGCCTCTGGGTAACCTGGGTGAATCTGTACAGCTGAGAGGTATGGCCACAGCAGGATATGGCTACTCTGTTATGTTGATAGATGTACAAGCAGGAGATCTTCAGCCACCAATGTACCAAGGTGCTGGACCATTTATACAGATCCATCAGCAAGTGTCTGCAGCTACCCCTCCAGAATGGCATGAGTATGCAAGAATATGTAGGCTGCAGACCACAATACTGGACACAGCTTCATTCATCTTGTATTTCCCAGAAAATAAACTGTGAGCAAATAAGTATTTCTGTTGGTAGTTGATGACATAATAGATCACAGTGTAAAAGAGTACATGTCTGAATATCTCTTCTAAAAATAGCCGTGTAAGACAAGCAGCACAGACAGCAGTAGTTACAGTATCCCACTATCTTTTACCCATTGTGACTCCATATTGTCAACCTATCTACAGATATCCTACAGAAACAGGTTGCTAGCTGTAGGTGTAGAACACAAAATCCTGCACTGGAGTACAACTTACCTGGAATGGATTCCCACACTCAATACAGAAGGTCATACTGGGCATGCTCCTACACTTAGAGAAATAAAGCCCATGTCTGACAACAACAGTAGACTATACATATCTGTCAGTCGCAGATGTCTGTGCACACACACCACACTGTACACTATTCATGCTATGCACACACATTGGATAGGAATACTCACACATATCCAAAGCCAACACACTATAATAGGCCAAACATACACACACAGAGATGTGGGGAAGAGAGAGGTAGACTGTGACAAAGAGATTGCTATCATGAGGCGTGTCCCACCCACCACACATCTAATTGGCCAATACCACATAATGTGCCAATGTCAATTACTGCAGACATTTGCTTTTGGTAGCCTTAAGCCTTATAGTGTCTGTGGTGCTTATGATAACTGTGCAACATGATAGTACAAATCAGTATTCATCTAGCATTTGTATACCCAGACCTGTCAAATGTAAAGTTGTGTGTGACTGAGTGGTGTGTGTGTTTCCAGAGGAATGGTTTAAGGCCCATTCTCACACACTACACTTCCCATAGCCCATGTTAGCACTCATGCTGATGTCAGTCACCTTGAAATAACCCTCTGGCCAATTATCAGCTCCATAGTCTCTGTGGTGCATGTGATAACTGCATAATGCTATAGTATAACATACTAGTTAGGTAGGAGTTCTAATCTCAAACATGGCAAATGTGTTTGTGTGTATGTGTGTGTGTGTGTGTGTGTGTGTGTGTGTGTGTGTGTGTGTGTGTAGCAATTAATGGTTTTGAGGCCATTCACAGTCACTACACCTCCCATTGTCAAACTTTAGCAAGCTTGCTGATGTCAGTCACCTTGAAATACCCCTTTGGACAATGGCCAGCCCTATACGCTTTGTGGCATGTGGTAACTGCATATGCTATAATATCACATGCTAGTTATGTAGGAATTCTAATCTCAGACATGGCAACTGTGAAACTGTGTGTGTGTATAGAGATTTATGATTTTGAGGCCATTCATAGTCACTACACCTCCAAATGCCCTACTTTAGCAAGCCAGCTGATGTCAGTCACCTTGAAATACCTCTTTGGACAAAGGTCCACTCTATAAGCTATGTGGCACATGCGATACCTGTATAATGCTATAGTGTAATGTACTAGTTAGATAGGAGTTCTAATCCCAGACATGACAACTGTGAAACACTGTGTGTGTGTGTGTGTGTGTGTGTGTGTGTGGGGGGTTTATAGAGATTAATGATTTTGAGGTCATTCACAGTCACTACACCTCCCATTGCCCTACTTAAGCAAGCCTGCTGATGTCAGTCACCTTGAAATACCTCTTTGGACAAGGGCCAGCCCTGTAAGCTCTGTGGTGCATGTGATAACTGTGTAATCCTATAGTGTAGCATATTAGTTAGGTGGAAGTTCTAATCCCAGACATAGAAACTGTGGAACTGTGTGTGTGGGTGTGTGTGTGTGTGTGTGTGTGTGTGTGTGTGTGTGTGTGTGTGTGTGTGTGTGTAGAGAGTAATGCTTTTGAGGCCATTTACCGGCACTACACCTCCCATTGCCCTACTTTAGCAAGCCTGGTGATGTCAGTCACCTTAAAATACCCCTTTGGACAAGAACCAGCTCTATCAGTTATGTGGTGCATGTGATTACTGTGTAATGCTATAGTGTAGCATATTAGTTAGGTCGGAGTTCTAATCCCAGACATGGTAGCTTTGAAACTCTGTGTGTGTAGCGATAAATGATTTTGAGGTCATTCACAGTCACTACAACTCCCATTGCCCCACTTTAGCAAGCCTGCTGATGTCAGTCATCTAGAAATACCCCTTTGGAGAAAGACTAGCCCTATACATTCTGTGGCAAGTGTGATAATTGAGTAATGCTGCAATGTAACATACTAGTTAGGTAGAAGTTCTAATCCCAGACATGGCAACTATGAAACTCTGTGTGTGTAGAAATTAATGATTTTGAGGCCATTCACAGTCACTGCAACTTCCATTGCCCTTCTTTAGAAGCCTGCTGATGTCAGTCACCTTGAAATACTCCTTTGGAGAAAGGTCAGCCCTATAAGCTCTGTGGTGTGTGCCATAAATGCTGAACAATGTAATAGCAGTAACTACACAGATATGGGTTTGTATCTCATCTGTGGAAAGTGCTTGTGTGTGTAACTCCAAGATTGTGGCCCCATTTGCAGCCAGTATACATCTCAGAGCCTGACTTTAGCAGTCCTGGAGATATCATCCACCTTAAAAGAACCTGTTGCAACCTTAAACCATGTCAGGTCAGTGCTGCATCTGGTAAATGCATGATATAATGATCCATAAAAATTGTTAGATAGAGGTTTGAACCTCACCACTGGCACAAGTAAATGTGTGGTTAGGGTAAAATTATTTTTGGGATCTCTCACCCACTACATCACCCAATTCCAGTATTTACAAGGGCTGGTGATGTTCCTCACCTTAGAAGTACCTTGGGGCAACCTCCACCCAATAAGCTCTGTGGCGCGTGCGATAAATGTGGTACACTATAGTAGCCATACATAGCTAGGCAGGGGTTGAATATCAGTACTGGAAAGTGTGTGTCTGTCTTTGTGTCTGCCATCAGTATCCTGTGTGGAAGTTGCTGTGATTGTGTAATAACAGGGTGTATTGTGGGGTGGGTTCTGCTAAATTATTATATTGAGGAACTACTATATGTCAAAATGACCACCTTACAAGGACAACAGATGTCAAACACCAGAGAGGCTGGTGTAGACAATCCATAACCCAACATGTGACATTATGGATCAGTGAAAAATATAGGCAACCCTTGTATTAGTCAGAGAACACTCTCCACCCATACCTCATACATAAGCACACTTGGTTAGGCAACAACCACTATATTGGTAATTCCCTGCATATTGCCTCACAAATAGTAACCACGGTGTAATTGCAGTGGACTACATGCTTGTTGACCACAACAGTGCCCCTGACATCATAAAGTACTTTGATGTGTAACATCTCCTGGCTAAGTGTGTGTTATCCAGCAAGTAAAAGGCATGGCACCCTGTTCCATCCCTACAGTAGGCAAGTAAATGCTTACAGTGTTCCTTTTGCTATGTTCTCCACTGGATGCCTGCAACAACTGCAGAGTCTGCAAATGTACCCCACAAAGGGAATACCATGCCTTATACACATGCCCTGTATGGACAATGGACAGACACCACTAACTCCACTGAATACCTGTATCATGCTGACAATGTAGGTGCAAGCATGACCTCAGTTCCTTAGCCAGGTCTCCCCAAGTGAGGTCAGGAATGCTACATCAGAAGATAACAATCTGTACACACAACATGCACAAGAGACCTCAAGTATACTTCCACATATCAAAGAACATGCATGTGGGACATGTGCACAACCATGTGCACAACCCAGACACTGTCCATGTTATGTTATGTTATGTTATGGAATATAGATCACATACATGGGAAGCAGTGCACGTCATAGGCCAATCACAATAGTAACCCAGATGAGTGGATGGTGAATGCAATACCCACCTGTGTGGACCACACCAGGGACTACACCCCTGAACTACACTGGAGACCATTGTTATTTGGCCTGATGCTAAGATATTCCCTTTGCCTAGTGTGTGTGTGTGTGTGTGTGTGTGTGTGTGTGTGTGTGTGTGTGTGTGTGTGTGTGTGTGTGGAGATTAATGATCTTGAAGCCATTCATAATGACTGCACCTCCCATTGTCCTACTTTAGCATGCCTGCTGATGTCATTCACCTTGAAATAGCCTTTTGGCCATACATCAACCATATAAGCTCTGTGGCACTTGTGATAACTGCATAATACTGCAGTATTGCAAACTAGTTAGGTAGAGGTTCTAATCTTGATCCTACCAACTGTGATGATGTGTATGTTTCCCTGAGAGAGAGAGAGTGTGTGTGTGTGTGTGTGTGTGTGTGTGTGTGTGTGTGTGTGTGTGTGTGTGTGTGTGTGTGTGTGTGTGTGTGTGTCCATTGACACTTGCTTTTGTGGACATTCACATGTACACTTCATTTATCCCTTCTTTAGCACTGTTGCTGATGTCACTCACCTTCAAAGATACCTTTGGATAGCTGTCCAGCGTGTAAGCTCTGTGGCACGTGCAATAACTGCATAGCACTGTAATAGCAATGCATAGTTAAGTAGGGGGTTGAAACTCAGTACTGGTAAGTGTGTGTTTGTGTGTGTGTTATCAGTATCCTGTTCAGGTGAGTGTGTACTGATAGGACTCATTACATTGTGGGTTTTGCTACATAATTATATTGAGGACCTATATGTCCCATTGTCCACATTACAAGGCCAACAGTTTTCAAACACTGTAGGGGTTGTTGTAGATAATCCTCAGCCATAAATGTGTACAGCCATGTACAATTGGTATGTGATAGTATGGAGTAGTAAACAATATAGCAACTGTTATAATACCCAGATACCACTCTCCACCCATGGATCATACACACACTCGCTTGGCTCTTACTCTCTTACACTCTTCCTTTCTTACTTTGTCTCTGTCTCTGTCTCTCTCTCTCTCTCTCTGTCTCTCTCCCTCTCTGGTGGATGTGGAAAAGTGCATCTGTTTTGCATAGGCAGCAGCTTGAGTTTTGTAAGGAATGCTCATGATCAGCTGATGGCCTGTGCATGAATTGCAGTCCCCCACTTGCTAATTGCATGTGGAACAGCTGTGGTATCATACCTATAGACAATTGCATGGAAACACACTCCTATAACTAAGGGTTTTGGCCCTTTTCCTTCACTGTGAGCAGGACTTCATGTGGGTCTTTGACAAATAGCATCAAAGAGGGTAGTCGGAAATACCTCTTACAGCATACACTGTGGAGACAGGCCAAAAAACATGAGGGGGATGTTCCAGACATGGGGACAAAATGTAAGTATTGCAGTTCTACATTTGAAGTAATGTTGGTTTAACAGGGTCTGTGTGGATATGGCTGTTCTGCATGATTTCAAGTCTGGCATGACAGTGTTACGTGGTTGAGGAAACTCTCACCTGTAGGGCTATCTGCAGACTGGCCAGAGTATGGAGTCTTACATGTGCTGTGTTACTCACACATTTCCTATCTTTAGAAATGCAGTAGCATACTCTGATGATTGCAGTCAGTACATGGTGACATCCATAAGTTACTGACTTCATATTCCCTCAGAAGTGATTTGTCACAACAAACACTGTTACAGCAGGAAATGTCTCAGTTTATCACAGCACTATGCCAGTATTGGCCCTGTGTTTGTACCTCTGTCCCCCAAGTCTGTCACCCTTTGTCCATATGTCATGCAGTAAGAGTTGCATATGTTCAGTACATTATTATTTACTGACATCATACCCGATAACAAGCCAGTGAGATATCAGACTGCTAGACATGTTATGTATAGTAGGCCTTATATTTGAGGACAAAACTGGATATTCTGTTGGAGTGTGTACAGTAGTGAGGTCTGTGTACTTATGGTGATTGTTGACAGAGTGTGTATTGTGGATATGTTACTTGGCCTGTGTACAGACTGTGGTAGATGTCATTATTTTTGGTCCTGCTCTATCTGATGTTGCATGCTGCTCCAGATTATGGCACCCTATCAGTGCACATGTTTATAGGGCCAGACTGACACATGTCCCATACCACAGTCAGGCATTAGACTACACTGTATATTGGCCCAGTATATGTAGGGCTACCATGTGAGTGGCTCATATGAGGCTGGTTTTGTTCACACAGTCCATATACTGTAATATTACTTAGGCTTACCATAATGTGACCAAGACTGTGTTCAATTTATTTGTGGGTATGCACTTTCACACTGGTGTCTGTTACTCCATGCTGTTACATGCTTGCCGTGCCTGATATATTTGCAAGTACATGTGTATTCCCTCACAGGAAACTTGGGTCAGTGTTATGGCAATCTACCTGTAGTTTACAAAGTGCTTTGTGACATGCCTAGCAGCTCAGTGTATTTACCTAGTTTGATATTATGTCCAGATATTTGTCAGATGCACATTGCCTGGTCACCATAACTGTTGTATATTTCTGAAAAAGCAGTGGGATGTTGTAAAGATGTATGTTAATAACTAGTGTGGCGTATGTGGGCTTGGGACCTCTGCTCCTCCGGTTAATATGCATTCGGACAGACAGGAGTGTGTGAATACATCAACTGTGTGAGCTTATCTATTCCAATATTTTTGTGATATCCCCATGTACATGGCAGTAAACATCCACTTTGTCAGGCTTGGTCCACACATTTTGCACTAAGGAGTTCTATGTATACCTCTGCACTGACCAGATTGTGTCAGACTGTCCACATTTATTGGTCATATCTCTACTGTATTCCACAGGATCATTACTGTGATTTGTGTGGTACTTCATTATGATGATCATACAATGTAAGTTAGTAACTGATAGAGTACATGTCAGTATCAGAAGTGACTTCCCACACAACATGTATGTTAACACAACCCCTGTTACTGTAGCAACATTCCACATTTATACCTGCAATACTTACAAGACATCCCTACCTATGAACCTATAAAAATCTTGATGATTGGATGGGAAATAGGAAATCCACCCCGGGGATCACCTCTGTGGCTCTGCTTGACAGTGGCACAGGAAAATAATTTTCTTGGGTGGCAAAAGCCAGGGTACCTTTTTGGCTGGGCTTGTATAGGCCCCAGGGCCCATAGCCTAGTACCTACCTATGAACCTAAGAGGTTGTGACTATTGGTGCTGAGGTAATATACAGACACACACACACACACACACACACACACATATATATATATATAGATATAGATATATAGATATATAGATATATATATATATATATATATATATATATATATATATATATATATATATATATATATATACATATATATATATATATATATATATATATATATATGTATATACATATATATATATATCTACATATGTAAATATATATATATATATATATATATATATATATATATATATATCCATATCCTTGTTATGTGTAAACATGACTGTTGTATACCTTCCCAGATGTATCACACCATATTTGTCTGATATGTGTATATGTAGATATAACAACATACTTGATTCAACACTAATATCACTAACAATTACTTCACAATTGCAGAAGTCAAAGCAGTTGTTCACTACTATTCAATATGTGTACTGACAGATATATTGGAAAAAACAACAACAATCTTCACAGCTGTGATGGCTTAGTGGTTAACTGCTGTGACAATAGTGTACAGGGTCCTGCAAGGGCTGTTTATTTTGTTGCTAGTCAGAACAAGGACTGTTGGATACTGAGTGATTAAGGCAGTTTTGAGCAGCATTAAGTGGGTTTGCGTGAGTTTGTGCGGGTTTGCCCGACTGTAAGCGCTGCTAACATATGGTTAAACGAAAAGACGCTTAGAACATGTAGGCTTCACTTACCAGTACACAAATCTATTTAGCATTTATATTGAAGCAATGCTTACACCTGAGAAGCATGGTTCAGCCCTGGTAACCAGTCACCACATTCCAGTCTGATGAAATAGCATGGTAATGCCATCTTTAATAAGTGTATTCAATTCCATGTACATAACATGCTTCTATGTCATTACAGTAGCAAGGGATGTGAGTATACTGTCTGGTACACCTGAGTATATATGGCTAGTACAACAATCCTTGCAGGTCACACAGTGCCTTCACTATTGCTGTGGAGTCAGGGTTATGTCCGGCACAATGCATGACCTTGACTGTGTTCAGATACAGCCATTCTTAGAGAGCTTTGGATTTATGCTTCAGTTCACTGTTGTGTTTCAGGATAACACCCCTCCCTATCCTCAGCCTTTTTTCAGATGCATGACAACTATGGGCCACACATGAGTGTCATTGTGCAGTGTCCCAAATTCAGAACACCATGTCTACCTGCCTAATTCCTGCTAATGAACAGCAAACCTAAAGGTGTACACTGGGACCAGCAAGGTACAGATGAGGATGGTGGCCTGATGTGGAGTGAGGTTTTTCTTGTGCAGCACATGTATCCATATTAATACTGTCTGTAGGTTTCAGCCTTGGTCTCGGTACATCATTACACATTGCAACACATGCCTTTGGGAGACTTGATGTTATGCATATGCTACCCGTAGAGATCCTTGGATGATGTCTCTTGTGGAACAACACTTCTTCTGATTACCCTAATCAATAGGCCACACTTATGCAGAGTCCAGGTAATTGTCGACACAGGTACTACACAGGTAGTACTTGCTAGACATTCCTGCAGGTCCCTAGTGTTGCCGGATGTTTCTGGGCAGCCTCCATGACCAGCTTGCAACATCTGTTGTCATCTGTCTGGGATGGGCATCTGTTTATTTTCTACATTTCTACATTAATGGTGTCCCATACTTCATCGTCACATACATGCTTGTCTGCACTGTTTGCCATGGTATATGCAATGGCGAGGTAAAGCTACGTCTCCCACTCCTGAGTGCTACCTTTTGGATATGGGATCCATTCCATGGTTTATAAGATGTGTGCAAGCCATGGCTGCCTCTGTTGCAGGTAAGTGGGCAAATGTCATGGGCATACTTCTTGGACAGCAGAGCATTACTTGGTGTGACATTCAGGACCTGTACTTGATGGAAGGTGCATACACAAAACGAGTAAATGCTGCAGTACCTCAAAAGCTGCTTCCACAATATGTTATTTGGAGTGTGTGCACACATATGCTTCCAGTGTTTGTTAAGGTATGTATTCCTCATATTTGTTGTCCTAACATAGGATTCCATATTACACATTCATTGTTCATGTTAGGATCACATTACAGGTTGTAAAGGTTGTAGAATGTGGTATTGTGATTAGCCATTGTGTAGATCTGTAACAGTTGCATTGTAACACTGGTATATACACTGTTGTAGCCACTGTATAATAGTAATGTTTCAGACATGTCCCTACTGTAGGCCATTTGTCCCGCCATCATGTTTATCTCTGTCCGCACATCTTGCACTGACAGCTTGTTAGTTATACTGCAGGGCTCTTATATACCCTTCAGATATGCCACCATGGTGACCACTGTGATGCAGTGCATGCACAGCAACAATAAGTGAACATGTGCAGCATGCATTATGAGTTTATTGGCAAAGCTGAACAAAAGACCTTCATACTTGCCAGCTACAGGCTGCTGCACCACAGGTATATCAGAGGGACCTACATAGTTGTGTGAGAGATGTGATATTAGTAGCCTGTGGCATTGTTATAGGGTGGGAGTAGCATTTCAGTACATCAACAGTACAAACCCACAATACTACAGATTATGCACATCTGTTCATTACTGCACTGAAGCAACAGACTATGTTATCTGACATATGCATGAAGATACTTTACAGATGAAGATGGATAAGCAATAGTGTTCTACTAATATGCCCTGGGGCCTTACCTCGTCCATTGCGTGGATAGAACCCACCTCCATAATGCTATCTTCAGGTTCTTGAGTTGGCTGGTGGGCAGGTGCCCCAAGGCTGGTGACGAGCTCCTCAACATGTGTCAGTGGTGGCTGGATGGCATGACCCACTCCTGTGGCTAGCTGGTCCCTCTTAAATACAGCAGCATGCTGACTGGCGTGGAGGATGAAATCAGTGCAACAATGTTGCACCTGCGCATAACTGCGGTTATGCACACCAACATCATTTACCCTGTGGACAAGCTCGATCCACAGGGTAGTCCTCTCCTGCAGATCATGGGCCATATGCCCAAAGAGGGTTCTGTGGTGATGCACAATAAAGTTGATGAGTATGTCATTCTCCTGTGGAGTGAACACAGGGAGTCGATCTCTTGACATGGTACCTGGAAGACATAAACAGGAAAAAAGGTCTGAGCACCTCATAATGCAAGGATTTAAAAGTTGTTAATTGACATCTCTCTCTCCTCCATGCCATGTCTGCAATAATAATCTGAATACGCACATCAATGGGTATCTCTACACCAAACCTACTGTTGGAACATATATCCTATTGTGCAACAAATATTGAAATGTGTTTCTATTTATGTTCCATGCTGAAACACTATAATTGGTGGCCTGTTGCTAACAATGTAACCTGTATGCCATTGTAATGGCCACTGTAGTTCCATGTATGCATGTGTTCTGTTTGCTATGCAACTGTTCCAAATCTGGTGTTTTGAGTTAATGGGAATATGTATGCATGATGTTATAACTAACCCTGGATTGTGTTGACTATTACTACCCACATATGTTCTAAACCTGCAACAGAATAGCATGTTTGGGAAGTCTATTCCCAGCAGAACCACATCCATAGGTTCATAGGTTCATAGGTTCATACTAGGCTATCTGCCCTCAGGCTAGCCTAGCCCATAGTTTTGTGGCTTACGCCACCCCTTTAGTATGGGGAACTATACCCATTATTTTCCCCACCTCATCTGGCATTGCGACCAGGCCACAACATGTCTGGGACCCAGCCGCGGACCTCATCATCTGCTGGTTCTGCACTACCTTCAGGTGAAACCACCTCAGGAGATGGTGCTTCTCCCCCCCTGGGAGCGCACACAGACAGGATCCTGTAACCTGAAGTCAGGTCCAGGGTCTGGTTCATAGGGAGGTCTGCAGAGAAATGTGGGATCTGCTACACCACCTTGAGGCCCTTGTGACACAAGTAGAGGTTCAGCCTCCCCATCCTGCTCAGCCCTAAGCACAGTCACCTTCAGAGGCGTGAAGGTGCAGTGGTGACTGCCCATAGGTGAGGACCTCAGTCCCACTGTTTCTATTTGGGGGCTCATGGGCTTCCAGTTTTTAAACACTCTCCCCGTCCAAGGTGTTCACCCACCACATGTGTCATATACTGCCTCTGTTTGCTGTCTTGTCTGTCTTCTGAACCAACCTATCTCCCCATACATACCTACTATCCTTCCCTAACATCCCACTCTCACCTTAACAAAAAAAAAGGGCAATCTGTTCCCAACACAAATTTCACACCATACATAACTGTCCATTTTGCACCCACTTACAACTGCTTACAGGTGCCTTAATCACCCTGCATCCAACAGCCCTTGTTCTGGCAAGCAAATACATTATCAGCCCTTGCATGTGTGTAACCCAGGAACCCGCACACCATAGCCACATCAATGTATCAGTAAACAATCTGAGCTGCAGATATGTGTGATGTGTTCTCAAAAATATCATGCAATACAGTCATTCAACAGTAGGGAAAATGTATATATATATATATATATATATATATATATATATATATATATAGAGAGAGAGAGATAGAGAGAGATATGTGTGTGCGTGTGTGTGTTTGTATATATGTAGACACATATATAGGTTCATAGGTTCATAGGTTCATACTAGGCTATCTGCCCTAGGGCATTTATAAGCCTAGTCAGAGTGTGTTTGGCTTTCGCCACCCATTTTAAATTAATTTTGCTATGCCCTTTTTCGAGGTTAGTATACTGTGCCTCTGTCTAACAGTGAAACAGAAGTGATACCTGGGGTAAACCTATGATCTCCCATCCACTCATCAAGATTCCTCTTATAGAGAGTCAATGAGGGACTCTGCCTAGCCTGGACTGGGATTTTATTCCAGAGTGAAGGGAGCCTCTGGGTTATGAATCTGTCCCTCCAGCATGTCCTATTTATTTCAGTGCTGAGGTTCAAGTCTCTCGAGCACGTAGCTCGATGGGACTTGGATTTTCTGAGGTGCAGCATGTCCATTAATTCCGGGTTGGACATGGCTTTATACGTCAGGCACAGATCGCCTCTGAGCAGGCGGTATGCCACTGAGTAGAGCTGGAGTTTCTTTAACCGGGCAGCATATGGCATCTGTTTGAGCCCTTTGAGCCTATTGGTGAGGTACTTTTGGGGTCTTTCCAGTTGCTGCAGGTGTGTGGTAAGGTACATCCCAAAAGGGGCATTGTACTCAATTATGGGCCTGATGAGGGATGAGTAAAGAGGCACGATGACCTCCTCTGATCTAGATGTGAATCCCTTCATGATTAGGTGGGCTATATAAAATGTTTTTCTAACCACTTTGACCACGTGGTTGTCATATGAGAGATTGCTATCAACTTGGGTCCCCAGGTCCCTAATTACTTTTTCTGTACTTAATGGATTACCACCTATGTGGTAATTTGTGGCCACTTTGTTTTTGCCAAAGGGGATGACTATACACTTTTTGGCGTTTAGCTTGAGGCCATGGCTCTGGCACCAGTTGTCTGTTTCTATGAGGCCCTTTTGGAGGATGCTTGTGTTGGCTGGAGAGTCGATTATGGTGCCCAGTTTGCAGTCATCTGCGAACTTGGTCAGCCACAGTCCTTCCGTGTTGGCCTGTACCTCCGAGAAATATATACCGAACAAGAGAGGTCCCAGGACTGAGCCTTGTGGGATGCCACTTGTAACTGGTTTGGAGTCTGACATGGCTCCAGCAATTCTAACCATGGGGGTTCTGTCCTTGAGCCAGTTTGCAACCCATCTAGTGACATAGGGGTCTATATGAAAGCTGGTGAGCTTATCTATAATGCTCGAGTGGGGTATTGTATCGAAGGCTTTTGCGAGATCCAGGTAAGCTGTGTGGACCACCTTCTCCATGGCAATGGCCTTGGTGACTGTTTCAAAGAAATCAACCAGGTTTAAGAGGCAGGATCTGCCCTTAACAAAGCTGAACTGGGTAGGATCCAGTGTCTGTAAGTCCCCAATATCTTTATTTATGAGGTCCATGATGATCCTTTCCATAGCTTTGCAGACCAAGCTAGTCAGGCTTATGGGGCGATAGTTTCCAGGATCCGTTGAGGCACCATCTTTGTGGAGAGGGACCACTGTTGCTGTACGCCACTCTTTGGGTACATATCCTGTATTAAGGCTGAGATTGAACAGTAGCTTTATGTTTGGGTTTAGCTCTTCTTGGAGTTCATGTAGGACACAGCCCGGGACACCTCTGGTCCAATTGATGCTGTGTTTTTTGCTTTGGAGAGGGCAGCTCATACCTGAGCATCTGAGATGTCAGGGGGGTAGCACTCTGCTGGGATAGATATTTGCCCTTTTGGTGGGGAGGGGGGAGAAGTTTGCACTGAACCTGTCAGCTAGGATGTTGGCAATGTCTGTGGGTTCTGTGTATTTTTTGTCATTTTGGACTAATTCTGAGCATTTCTGGGAATTCCCACCCAGGTTCCTAACATAACTAAAGAAAGCCTTGTGATTATCCTTAGTGTCCTGTGCAATTTTTCTCTCGAAGCTGGCCTTAGACGATTTTATGAGTGCCTGTAGTTTTTTTGCTAATACTGATCAGAGGTGCCTTCCCTTTTTGGGATTTTGCTCTATCATGTAGTAGCTTCCTCCTTCTATTGTATAGTTTGTTTATGGCTGGGGTCCACCAGACAGGATGTCTGCCTTTGGAGGATTGGGTCTTGGTTTTATTTGGGATTGCATGATCCATGCATTCCTGAAGGTGTTCATAGAATGCTTTTATAAAGGATTCTGTGGTCTGGGCCGTATTTTCCACAGGACCGGGGGCTTTGAAGGATTCCACCTCGGTTTTGAGGAGTGTGAAATTTGCTTTAGAGAAGTTTTTCACTGTGGTTTTCAGGACAGGGGGTGGAGTCAGGATGTGAATATCCAGTGAGATTAGTTTATGGTCTGATCTTACCAGTGAGGGATACACTTCTGGTCTGGAGCATAGAGTCCCCATGTTGGTGATGATCAGGTCCAGTATGTTTTCCCCTCTTGTGGGAGTGGTAACAAGTTGTTCCATAGCATTTGAGTTTATAAATTCTAGGAACCTTTGGGCTAGGGTGATGGAGCTAGAGTAATGCTCCCAGTCTATGTTTGGGTAGTTGAAGTCGCCCAATATAATGGTGTTTGGAGAGACCTTCATATTTTCCAGTGTTCTCAGGAAGGCAGAGTGGGGTTCCTGGGTTTGGGAGGGTGGTCTGTCGCAGGCTATAAACTGTAAGGCAGTTTTACCCACTGTTAGTTGCACATGGATAGTCTCTGATGCTTCGTGCTGTGACACCAACCTGGAAGTGTGGGTATCTTTGACGAATATTGATACTCCCCCTCCTTTTGTGGTTCAGTCCAAGTTTTGGGGCCGAAAAGCATGGTATGAGGTATAACCTGGTAGTGCTGGGGTGCTCTTGGGAGCCTTGAACCAGGTTTCTGTTACTGTACAGATATCGATATTCTCCATGCTAAGGAGAGTTTCGAGTGCGTGCATCTTGAGGTTTAGACTTCTGGCATTGAGTAGCATTACTCTTAGTTTCTTATCCCTTGTGATACCTATGGAGCTGGGTTTGCTTTTTGAGCCTTGCCTAAAAAAGGCACTATGGGGGTAGCAAGAGCCTTTGCCAATATCCAAAAGCACAGGGGTGACAGGTGCAAGCGGTCCCTAGCGAAGCATGGTGGCTTGTCGAGCATGTCATCCCTGGCTGACAGGCATTGGATCCCCTTTGAATGACACCAATACTTAAGCCAATTATTGAAATTGATCATCTTGTCTTCATATTGTG
This sequence comes from Protopterus annectens, assembly GCF_019279795.1. Taxonomy (NCBI): domain Eukaryota; kingdom Metazoa; phylum Chordata; order Ceratodontiformes; family Protopteridae; genus Protopterus; species Protopterus annectens. The sequence continues at coordinate 614,895,596 of NC_056726.1, forward strand.
GCATCATTCTTGGTGAGGGTAAGATGCAACTCAAGGTCAGGGTCATACCGACCTGGGCTACATGCTCAGAGAGCTCCTCTATGTCTCTTTTCATGTAGTCCAGGGAGGTACATCTCAGGTCATTCACACCAGCATGGACAATGACTGAGTCATATTTGTACTTGCCTTGGAGTGACCTGAGTGCTTGTGTTATGTGGCGGATCCTAGCGCCCGACAGGCAGCTCACCGTGACCTTCTCCTTGTTCAGCCTTCCAAAAAAATCCACGAACCACGAACTTGACCAACGAAGTTTTAATAATAGAACTTAGAAAATACACACAATAAAATAAGCGCTTTCGTTTGGCGCCTGCCAAACTTTTTCAAACAGTTAATACATCACTTCCTGTAGTTTAAATAGTAGTTAATCGTGATGTAAGTGAAAAATATGACTTCCCTTTAATTTATGTTTAAAGTGCTAACATGAAAAAACAAAAACATACGTAAATTGATCATAAGTTGCATTCCAACAGCACATATTTTTTATTTAGCATTTTCAATTAGCGTGTTTGTTGTGTCTAATTTTAAAGCATAATCCCATGGACTCTAACCCTACACTTTTGAATCAAAGAAGAAAAAGAAAAAGGAACGGAAAAATATATATGTATATTATAACACAAAACATTTGATCAACTTTTTACAGTTAATAAAAACTTTAACATTCTAGTTCATCAGTTATTATAGTTAAATCAACACAAGTATCTACATCAGTTGTTGGAAATTCATAATAATAATATTTCTACCCTAAGCACAACAATGCAAAATACATTTTTAATTTTTAACCCATAATTAGCAATTAAATATCATTATATAAAAATACTCTGCTAAAATTAATATGTATATAAAATGTTCGTTGTAATAGCAGTGTTGTGTTTGTAACCAGACCAAAAGTCGTCTATTAATCCGACCATTGAAAAAATATATAATTACCCTCGTAGTGTATTTTAAAAAAACATAATAAATGATGAATTGTGAAAGTAATAAAAAAAAAAAAAAAAATTATATAAAAAAATTAATCAAAGTGATGCACATATATTTTGATAAATAATCGATTGATTATAATTATAAGTGTAATTAAGTGTTTTAAAATGTTAAAACAATTTCATTTAAGAATTCATGTCTCATAGTAGTTAGTTTTTATGTTATATAAAATTAACATAAGACCTTACGCTGAATAAATATTAAAATGACTTAAAATGCATATATATAAAATGTGTAGATATATATATATATATATATATATATATATATATATATATATATATATAAAATAAACTATATAAAAAATGTATTTATATATATAATTTACTGTAAAAAGAATATTGTTAAATTTTCAGTATTTTAATCTGATATTAACAGCAATATTGACTCTATTAGTACTATCGCATAAGAGATTTTATCTTGAGTATACTTGCGATTGATACTAAGTTATTCAAACCTGGCCAGTTGTGTGCATTCAGTTTAAGTTGCCATTCTAATTCTAATTTTTCAAGTTTTAATTGCCATGCTCCACCTCTACTGTCCACTTTTTGAACATCAAGAATGACAAATTTAAACTTATGAGAAGTTTCTATACTAATATGTTTTGCTAGGGCATTTAAATCATTATGATCATGTATAGCCCTGATATGCTCTCCTATTCATTCTTTAAATTTCCTTTCCATTTTACCAACGTAAAACGTGGTACAATTACAACATAGAGCACAATAACCACCTTTTCACTATCACAGCAAGCCTTTTCTTTCAAATGAACCTTAATACCGTTAATCAAAACTTCATTAGTTTCAAACACAAAAGAACAATATTTATACCTGCCACATCTATATGTTCTACCAAAACCTCTATTTGTTTTTTGTTCTAAACAATTTTTCAAATTCATTCCTTTTTTGTATACTGTTGGTGGAATTGTATCAAAATAACTATGTAATCATCTATCTGCTTGGATAAGCAACCAATTTTCTTTGCATTGTATATCCAAATATGCTATAGTATCTGAGATGGAGACTGCATCAGCACAGGATAGTATTCTTGTTAATTTAATGGAACTAATTGAGAGACTAACAAGGAGAATTGACCATTTGGAACAGCGTGGTTTATCACAGGACTCTAACCTTTCTCTTCATGCTAACCCATTTGTGGATATAAACGGAACTGTTTCAGGTGAATTGGACAGAAGACATTTTTCTTCAGGGAGTCAGTTGGAAGCTATAGAAGGAGAACTACCATCGACTTCAAGAGAGCCTAATACTACAAGGAACAATGAAATATCCTCATGGATAAGTAACAACTATGGTTTTACACCGATAGCAAGTACTGTCACAGGTACGCTAAAAACATTTAATGATAAACTAGCTGAATTGGATTACATTCTTTTAAAAGTAAAGAAACTGCAGATGGATAATAATTACTTTCAAGAGTGTTTAAAAAGGAAGATTGTTCCAAAGGGCTTGCGTGTGTGGAGATTTCCTACAGGACTTGTAGCTAATTCAACGTTACATATGGACTTAATCAAACTATTTGATAAATTTGGGTTTGATTATATGAATTTGGTTATCAATGACAACAAAAAGACTATAATTTTACTGTCAAAAAAGGCAGAAGAATTGAACAAGTTAGTGCAAAATGATTCTGCTTTTTCTGGCAATGACTATGATTACCAGCGTATCTTTAAATCTATTGATGAGAAAATGAAATTAATAAAAGACATAAAGTTAAAAAAACTAGACCGAGATCTTAATTCTTATGGGCAAGGTATGGCATATCCCCCACCCCCAATTTCACAACAATGGGGATCTAAAACATCAGTTTATGACAATGGAAGTGTTAACAATGGTAATTTGTCTACAGTAGGAGAAGAAATTGCTTCAGAAGACAATCCTTTTTTAGAACTAGACCAATTTCCACCATTAAGGTGATGTGAGAGATTAATACAACGTCAGCAGTCATTCCAACCGCATGTTTAGACAAGGAATTGGGGACCGCAAAATCAAACCCAGTATCGGGGAACTTCCATCAGAGGAAGAAACAAACAATACAGGGGCCAATGGAGGGGTTGTTAGTAAATGAAAATATTTCAAAGAGGCCTATTAAATATATAAATGCTACTGGAGACTTTACTGTTTATAATTATTCTGATTTTAATTTTGATGACTGTATTTGTGATTTATTTTCACGTGGTGAAACCTTTGTTCCCAGTAAAAGGATGAATGCTGCACATTCTATTTTTGATTTAAAAGTATTTGTGAGAAAGTTAAATTTAGGTTTACTTTTTCAAAATACTGAAGAGGTAACAAAACCATTATATATCTCAAGTTCCTTTAATCCACCTTTGCATCCTACATTGGAACTTTTTGAAAAAACTATGTGAGTTGGATTTTCGTAACCTGGACACATTTGGTTTGAGGAACAAAACATACAACTTGACACAAAATGAATTGAACACATTGAACATGATTATGAATACAGGAAACATTAGATTTATAAAGCCCGATAAGGGTGGTGGCATGACTATATTTAACATCTATGATTATAACAAGGCATTAGAAAATATTTTAACTAGTAATACATATTCACAGAGCTCTATAAATGAGCTGAATGGAGCATATAAACGTATTAGATGAATTATTTATGACCTTTTTATTGAAGGTAGTATAGATATTGATGAATTCAACTATATGAATGTGTCCTATCCAAGGACACCTATTATGTTTGGTATTCCTAAAATTCATAAGGATTTACTACAACCTCCATTTAGGCCAATAGTAGATGCATGGGGGTCCATAACTTACCCAATAGCAAAATTCATCGACAACAATTTAAAAACTTTTATATTAGGTGAAAAATACATGTTAAAAGATTCATGGGACTTTCTGTCCATCATAGGGTCTATTGACTATAATGAAAAGGATATTTTGGTAACAATTGATGTTAAGGATTTGTATTCTGTTATACCACATGAAGTTGGTATGGAGTGGTTTAATCTATTTTTATATGAAAAGGGTTTAAGCCAAGGAAAAATACATTTATTTGATCAATTATTAGATATTTGCCTAAGAAATAACTTCATAATTTTTAATAAAAATATTTACTTACAAACTGAAGGGGTAGCAATGGGGTCTCCATGTGGGGGCCTGTATGCTAATACAGTGATGCACATATGGGAGAAGAAATATGTGTTTACAACAGAATATTTTAAACACTGTAAGACGTATTTACGCTTTTTAGATGACATATTTATTTTGTGGAGTGGAAATGTTGAAACATTAAATTAATTCTTGGTGTATATAAATTCAACAACAACATTTTTAAAATTTACAGCAGTAATAAACTCAAATGCTATAGCATATTTGGATGTGCTATTAGAAAAAGACAATACAAAGAAAGTATTTACATCTAAAATACATCAAAAAGAAACTTATAGTAATAGTATATTACATTTTAACAGCTGCCATCCTGTTTTACAAAAAAGAGCAGTATTAAAAGGCCAATTTGTGAGGGCCTCTAGAATGGTTAGCAACAGAGAAGATTTTATAAAAGAATGTTTGAACTTGAGTGAAATGTTTAGAAATAGAGGCTACCCGGATAAATTGATAAGTAACATTATGCATGAAGTGATAGCTAAACGGGACAATTTAGATTACATTCCATTAATTTTAAAGAGAACCATCCCAGTAACTAATGAATTATTGATGGAAAATAGAAGGGAAGTACAAGACAGAAATAGTGAGGTTATAATTACCAACAATATTGATAAAACAATTACTGTCAAAGATACTAAAAGTTTTGCTAAAAGTTTTATTACAACTTTTAATTCGGATAGTGAGGCAATAAATAGTATTATAAAGAAAAATTGGTTGCTTATCCAAGCAGATAGATCATTACATGGTTATTTTGATACAATTCCACCAACAGTATACAAAAAAGGAATGAATTTGAAAAATTGTTTAGAACAAAAACCAAATAGAGGTTTTGGTAGAACATATAGATGTGGCAGGTGTAAATACTGTTCTTTTGTGTTTGAAACTAATGAAGTTTTGATTAACGGTATTAAGGTTCACTTGAAAGAAAAGGCTTGTTGTGATAGTGAAAAGGTGGTTTATTGTGCTCTATGTTGTAATTGTACCACATTTTACGTTGGTAAAACGGAAAGGAAATTTAAAGAACGAATAGGAGAGCATATCAGGGCTATACATGATCATAATGATTTAAATGCCCTAGCAAAACATATTAGTATAAAAACTTCTTATAAGTTTAAATTTGTCATTCTTGATGTTCAAAAAGTGGACAGTAGAGGTGGAGCATGGCAATTAAAACTTGAAAAATTAGAATTAGAATGGCAACTTAAACTGAATGCACACAACTGGCCAGGTTTGAATAACTTAGTATCAATCGCAAGTATACTCAAGATAAAATCTCTTATGCGATAGTACTAATAGAGTCAATATTGCTGTTAATATCAGATTAAAATACTGAAAATTTAACAATATTCTTTTTACAGTAAATTATATATATATAAATACATTTTTTTATATAGTTTATTATATATATATATATATATATATATATATATATATATATATATATATATATATATATATATATATACACATTTTTATATATATGCATTTTAAGTCATTTTAATATTTATTCAGCGTAAGGTCTTATGTTAATTTTATATAACATAAAAACGAACTACTATGAGACATGAATTCTTAAATGAAATTGTTTTAACATTTTAAAACACTTAATTACACTTATAATTATAATCAATTGATTATTTATCAAAATATATGTGCATCACTTTGATTAATTTTTTATATAATTTTTTTTTTTTATATTACTTTCACAATTCATCCTTTATTATGTTTTTTTTAAATACACTACGAGGGTAATTATATATTTTTTCAATGGCCGGATTAATAGACAACTTTTGGTCTGGTTACAAACACAACACTGCTATTACAACGAACATTTTATATACATATTCATTTTAGCAGAGTATTTTTATATAATGATATTTAATTGCTAATTATGGGTTAAAAATTAAAAATGTATTTTGCATTGTTATGCTTAGGGTAGAAATATTATTATTATGAATTTCCAACAACTGATGTAGATACTTGTGTTGATTTAACTATAATAACTGATGAAATAGAATGTTAACGTTTTTATTAACTGTAAAAAGTTGATCAAATGTTTTGTGTTATAATATACATATATATTTTTCCGTTCCTTTTTCTTTTTCTTCTTTGATTCAAAAGTGTAGGGTTAGAGTCCGTGGGATTATGCATTATTATTAGACACAACAAACACGCTAATCGAAAATGCTAAATAAAAAATATGTGCTGTTGGAATGTAACTTATGATCAATTTACATATGTTTTTGTTTTTTCATGTTAGCACTTTAAACATAGATTAAAGGGAAGTCATTTTTTCACTTACATCATGATTAACTACTATTTAAACTACAGGAAGTGATGTATTAACTGTTTGAAAAAGTTTGGCAGGCGCCAAACGAAAGCGCTTATTTTATTGTGTGTATTTTCTAAGTTCTATTATTAAAACTTTGTTGGTCAAGTTCGTGGTTCGTGGATTTTTTTGGAAAGTTGTTGCTGCTCTTATTGTCCTTGTTCAGCCTGGTGACCAGGACGTCAGTGTGCCTGAGGATAGAGTCACCTATTACAAGTGTATCAGGTGTGTTGTTTAGCCTTAAGGGCTGTGACTGTTTGGCACACTGGCTTTGTGAGCTATGTGTTGCATGTGCTTTGTTTTGGGGTAATGGTTGTTTGGTTGTCTGCTTTGGAGGTCTATGCTGCTTAGGCAGAATTTTAGTTTGAGCCTCCAAGTATGCTTTTATGTGTTTGGTTTGCTGTCGTGGTAGGTCTATGTGAGATTGGAATTGTAGTGAGTGTGGTTTCCTTCTCCTCCTGACTGGTTTCACCAGTACTGAGTTGAGAGAGCTTAGCCTTCAGTATGGCTATATGGTTGCATCTCTCACATGTGTTGGAATTTGTTGGGAGGAGGAGAGAGTTGTCTGTGTACATGAGGCAGTTGTAACATTGCCTCAAGATTCCCAGATTCACCAGCTGGACCGGAGAGGAGATTGACAACTGACATTTGGACATGCTAGAATAGTATTGGGAATTCCTTTATAATTGAAAAAAGGGCCAATGGGGAACAAGGTACTCAAGGGGAGTTTGTGAGGGTGTAGTGCTTTTAATTTTTTAGTGCTGACTTATATAATTGCTTTAGTGAGCAAGTGCCAGGTAACTTAAATGCAATGTGTTACAGGTAACTTAAATGCAAAAAACAACACACAGTAACTTTCTTTCAAGTGAAACAAGGAAATAAGTACAGTAAGCAATGCAGATATCACTAGGGATCCACAGAAGCACTGAAAAGCCATGTTTTAGGTGGAATTAGCATTTCAGGGAAATAACAAGCAAACAAACAACAAGCATACAAACAAAGCTAGATTCAGCAGGCCTGGATCTAGTCTATGCTACAGCAAACAAGGTGTACCAATTTCAGTAAGACACAGTTCAAATATGCAGGCATTATAAGCCTTTAACCAGAAATTCCCAGCTCAGAAGGGCAGAGTCCAGCCTCTCCTCCCACAAGAGTGCAGACCTCGAACCCTTCTAATGTAAAATAACTGGCCTGAAGCCCAAGTGCTTAAACCAGAATTAATACACTTTTAGAATAACAGACACTGAGCCCTCAATCAGCAGTTCCCAACTTAAAAGGATGTAAGCTACCTGTTCTGCCACTACAGTGCAGACCACAAACCTTCTTAATGTAAAACAACTGGCTTGAAGCCCAAGTGCTTAAACCAGAATTAGTACACTTTTAGAATAACAGACACTGAGCCCTCAATAAGCAGTTCCCAACTTAGAAGGATGTAAGCTACCTGTCCTGCCACCACAGTGCAGGCCACAAACCTTCCTAATGTAAAACAACTGGTCTGAAGCCCAAGTGCTTAATCCAAAAGACTTAGAATGATAGCTACACTTTAATCAAGTTACTACCAAGCAGTAATAAATACAATTTAATACTTTAAAGAATGCCTGGATTAGTGCTCAAGTTATACAAACAAAGCTAGATTCAGCAGGCCTGGATCTAGTCTATGCTACAGCAAACAAGGTGTACCAATTTCATTAAGAAGCAGTTCAAATATGCAGGCACTATAAGCCTTTAACCAGAAATTCCCAGCTCAGAAGGGCAGAGTCCAGCCTCTCCTCCCACAAGAGTGCAGACCACAAACCCTTTTAATGTAAAATAACTGGCCTGATGCCCAAGTGCTTAAACCAGAATTAATACACTTTTAGAATAACAGACACTGAGCCCTCAATCAGCAGTTCCCAACTTAGAAGGATGTAAGCTACCTGTTCTGCTACTACAGTGCAGACCACAAACCTTCTTAATATAAAACAACTGGTCTGAAGCCCAAGTGCTTAAACTAAAAGGCTTAGAATGAGTTACACCAAGCAATAATAAATACAATTGAGTACTTTTAAGATGACGCAAAAGCAAAACAAAGTAGGAAGAAACACAAATACAGTAAAAGCAGATATTTTTTTTTTTTTTTAAGTGAGCAAATGAGATGGGCCCAGGAGTTACAGGATAGAAACAAGTGCAAATGCAGGCCTTCAAATCAGAAAGTTGAGAGAGATGGAAGACCACCCAAATGGCCAATAACTACAAATTCTGGGCCAGAACCACTCATTATGTGGTAGACAGGTTAACTAGTGCTTACCACTCCCACTGATAAGCTAGAAGGCTTCCCTCCAACACAGAAAGGCTTGGGGGGCTCAGAAGCTTACAAATAGTCCTGGATACAGCAAATCTGTATCTGGAACACTAATTACAGGAAAGGTAGGAAACTGGCTTACAATTTTTTTTTTCCAGAAAAGTAGCAATATATATATATATATATATATATATATATATATATATATATATATATATATATATATATATATGGAGTGCCTTCAGACATCAGTTCCACACTCTGTACCTGATGCACTGTTCTGCCTTGCTACAAAACAGAGCATCACATATGGGCACAGCCTTACATTGGCAGGGATATATAAGGATAGATCGTAGATAAGCCTATTACAAACCTATGAAGTTTGTGCATGATACATTTCACATAAGCATGACTGTTCTGAAGGTGGTGGGGTCTGACACTCATGTGTCTATCATGACTTCATTACTTCCACCTTCAACTATTTGCCAGACTAATATACATGTTTGGAGGAACAGAACAAACACTATGATGGCTTACATCTTCTCATTATGTGCAGATCTGCACAGTTGACAGGTATGGCCCACTGCCCACAGGGCCAGATGCTATGCCCATAGCAGTTGTACAGCAGGACATCATTACACCAAGTCTTGATGGCACATATAAATCTTTTAACATCATCTATCCCATTATTACAGAGTGAGTACTACATTCAATTACATGCATACATGTTTCACATACCTGTTTTATTATTGTGCTCTCATCAGTGTACCCCTACAATATCTTCCTTGGTTGTTTTTTATTTTTGTTTGTAGTAATTTTTTTAGTGTTATTGTTTTCTTTTTTTTTTCTCCCTCGCTCTCTCTTGTCACTACAGGGATCAAGCTGGTTTGAATAGGTTGCAGCATGGCTTTTGTAGGTGATGCTCATGATCAGGTGATGGTCTCTGCACCAATTGGTGTTCCCCACTTGCTAACTGCATGCAGCCAGCTCTGTAGTACTTCCAATAGCCAACGTCATAGCAACCCACTACTATAAATGACTACATAATATGGGCATTTTCCCTTTACCTTTCCTGTATGGAAGACATCTTTCCTGTGTGTGGGCAGCAGTGTCATAGACAGCAAGTAGCAATACCTCTTACAACAGGACTTGCAGACACAGGCCAAATACATGTTTGTATAAGGTTCCAGACCTATGGACAGTGTAAGTATTGCTGTTATATGCATTGAATACTGCTGGTTTTACAGGGTGTGTGTGCCCATGCTAGTTTTGCATGGAATGCAGTCTGTCTGCATAGCTTTCAAATGTGTGCCTATCCACATGATGGCCAGAGGATTAACTATTATGTTTTGCCTGTTCACCACACAGGTCTTGTCTCTGACATATCAGTGGCATTTTCTCCGTTGATTGCTATCAGTATATGGCAACATTCATTTGTGTTTCTGACTTCATATTCCTGAGTAAGGGTATGTTGTAGCCAATCCTGCAACACCAGCAACTTTCACAGTGTAAAACAGCAATATTGCAAATATGGCCCTGTGTTCCACCCTCTGTCCTCGACATATATACTAGGCTTTGTCCAGATGTCATGCAGTAAGAGATTGTTAGGTAATGGCCTATCATTATTTAGTGCTGGCACTATCATTCCAGTGATGTTGTGGACTCCCGCACAAATTGTGAGGTAGGGTCCATATATATGAGGGCAACATATGGACAAAATGTGTGTGACCTTGTACAGTCTGGAGGTCAGTGAATGGAAAACACTGTTAGATGCCCTTGATAGACATTTTATGGGGGAGGGGTATTAAATGTTTTTAATCTAGGCTGTTACAGCATATGAGGGATATCAGTAATAAGAACATTAAGGTATATGGCTTTACACTTTTATACATTTCACCATGGGAACAGTGGTGGGCTACAGCTTACTTTCTTACACACAGTTCTGACAGTGATAGTCACGTTTTAAGTTAAGCATTGTTATGTAACAGATACATTTACATTGTGACAACTAATACTTTTCCCCCTAGGGGGTTGAGCACAGACTGTAATTGGAGGCTGCTGAACTACATCTGTAATTAAGTGCTGAATGGTTCTTATCTTCAAAGCAAGTGTTTTTTTATCTGTTGTACTACTTAAAGGTCTTAGCCTGGGCAGCAAAGTATGTTATGTTTTCATATTACTGTATCAAATGTCTTGTTTGAGAGTTGCATTAATCAGTTATTATGTATAGCAAATGCCTAACTGCTATAAGAAATGTCATAAACAACTGAAATAGTACACAAATAAACGTTTCTATGTATGCAGACTTGTTTGTGGTGTCATGTCCTTTGCATTGTGTGCGGGTATATGTTTCATGCAGTAATTCTCATTTGTAGGAAAGAATCCAACACTGGCCATTTTAAAAGGTGGCAAATATAGGAATAATGGCTGTTTGATGTGCTGTGCACATTGTATATATACTCTTCTTATACATATCTGTAAGTAGTAATATCTTTATATGTATATTTGTGTGTGTGTGTGTATATATATATATATATATATATATATATATATATATATATATATATATATTCACTTTATAATCCTGAAATCCTGAAATATCGAATTTCAGAATTTCAAGATCATAAAGCTGGAACCTGACAATCCTGAAACCCCAGAAGCACGAATTTTAAAATCACGAACACTACACTAACCGTACACCACACACACATACACACAGCTTCCCCCAACACACAAACACTCAAGCAAGGGAGGCAAGCCACCCTGCACCCCCCATGTGGGGGGCTGTGCCTCTACACCCCCCCTAATTAAATATACTAACTCCATGGTCACATTACACAGACAAACACACAAAAACACCACCATACAAGCTATATTCGCCTCACACACACACAAATCACAGTAACCAAACACACTGACGCACACTACAGCCCCTAACCAAAACCCTTAAACATAAATACTTACCTGAACTTCCAGCTATTCCATCACACAGCGCAACACCAGAAGCGCTACTTCAAAATCTCCGTACTTCGGGATTTTGAAATTCGTGCTTCTGGGGTTTTGAACTTTTGAACTTTCAGCTTTATAATCTCAGGATTCTGAAATTCGGTATTTCAGAATTTCAGGATTATATATATATATATATATATATATATATATATATGTGTGTGTGTGTGTGTGTGTGTGTGTGTGTGTGTGTGTGTGTGTGAGTGTGTGTGTGTGTGTGTGTGTGTGTGTGTGTGTGTGTGTGTGTGTGTGTGTGTGTGTGTGTGTGTGTGTGTGTGTGTGTGTGTGTGTGTGTATGTATCATTGGAATGTTTAGCACTTCCACATTGTACATTCCCTATGGTAGACTGACTGTTCTGCATGATATGTTACAGATATCATCCTGACATCTTACATCTGTGATGGCCTGCTGTTAACTTGTGTGTATGTTGTGCAGGGTCCTGGATTCAAGACTTGCAAGTGCTGGTTATTGTGTTGCAAGGCATATCTTTCAGCTGTGGAGGAAGGGGAAATGGCAATAGTTACAAGAGATCCCTACTTTGGGCCCTTTCACCCCCATTAACAGTGCATTTGGTCATCATTTGGTCATATGTTTTGCAGTGAGAGGTTCAGAGTGTGGATTTTCCCTGCGCTGCATGATATGTTTGAGGAAACACCACATTTATGTATAGCTCAAATGGCTTAGTATTAAATCACTGTGGCTATGGCGTGCAGGGTCCTGTGTTCGAGACTTGCAAGGGCTGGTTATTTTGTTGCTGGGCAGAACAAGGGTTGTTGGATACAGAGTGATTAAGGCACTTTTAAGCAGTTGTAACTAGGTTTGCATAGGTTTGTGTTGCAGTAAGCAATGCTAACGTCCAGTTGAATATGCTCATAGACAGCCATAAAATGCCATTACTTGCTGCCATGCAAACAGGCTTAAACCCACTTACTAATGCTTTAAAGTGCTTACTTCTGCTTACCCCCATGCTAATTTCTTTAAAAGAAAATAAAAAAGAGGTGATAGGAAAGTGGTAAAAAAGGGGGCATGCAGAAGGAAAGACAATAGGGAAAGTAGCTAGGGATGTGCAGGATGGTTGTAGGGAAGGTCCATAGCTGTCCATTTATTCTTCAGCAACAGCTGTGCATTTATATTGAATTTGGAGGTAGAGTTAGACACTCAAACCCCTGAGAGAGGGGTGAGGACAACAATAATATGTTGTGAAGCCTATTAGACCAGATTACATGTGTCGAGTGGACATGTGTGTGAAATGGACAGCTATGTATGGGGCAAATTTTTTTTTGGGGGGGGACACATTGTCCTTTTGTTTAAGGTGAGAGTGGGATACTGGGGAAGGATAGTAGGTATATTTAGGGAGGTAAGGTGGGTAGGAAGACAAGCAAGACATCATACAGGGGTGGTATATGACACATGGGGGGAGTAAACACCTGGATGGGGAGGGGTGTTTGGAAATCGGAAGCCCATGAGCCCCCAAATGGAAACAGTGGGACTAAGGTCCCCACCCATGGGCAGTAACCACTGGACCTTCACAGCCCCAAAGGTGGCTGTGCTGGGTAGGAGGGGCAGGCTGACTCTCTAAATGTATCATGCATCCCTCAAGCTGGCATAGCAGATCTCCAAACTCACTATGCACCAATCTCTGGACCTGACTACAGGTGACAGTTTCCTGTCTGCACCCACTCCCAAGGGGGGTTGCACCCCATCCCCTGAAGTGGTTCCACTCGAAGGTGGTGCAGGACCAGCAGACAAGTAGGTCCTGGGGTGGGTCCCAGACGTGCTGGAGCCCAGTGCCATGGCCAGATGAGGTGGGAGAGATGGGCCCCTGGGGCTGGCCTTCCGAAATGTGCTATGGTGTTGCAGTTTTAAAACCTATGTGGGTTACTAATAGTCAACACAATACAGGATTAGTTATAACAGCATGCATAGATAGTCCCATTAACCCAAAACACCAGATTTGGAACAGTTGCATAGCAAACATAACACATGCATATATGGAACCACAGGGGCCATTACAATGGCATGCAGGTTACACTGACAGCAATAGGCCACCAATGATCGTATTTCAACATGGAACATTAATAGAAACACATTTCAATATTAATTGAACAATAGGACATATGTCCCAACAGCAGGTTTGGTGTAAACATACCCATCGATTTGTGTATTTAGATTATTGTTGCAGATATGGTGGGGGGAGAGAGAGATGTCAATTAACAATTTATATATCCTTGTAGTTCTCACAACTTTAATGATCATTGTTCTAATCATTAAGGTGCAGGTATTATTACACTACCTTATGGCCTTGGTTTGGCCAGTGGTATGTTTATAAACAAGTGTATACGTAACTGTTTTATAGCTAAATTCTACATCTCTTATCTGGTATACCTGTGGAGGGAATGTTTGTTAACATTACCTGACTGTTTCTACACATATTCCCAGATTCTGAGTTAATATTATGCGCATACCTCTCAATCGTTTATTGCACACACTCTGGTCAAAGCTTGACAACATGGAGTTACAACTAGGGACATATTCTGAATATTGCTCTTATAAACTTGGAGGGCTGCTAGTGTGACAGGATATACATGTTTTGAAGGTTTTTAGGTCTGAAAATCAAATGTAATTACAACAGTCTCATACAGACATTCCTAGACATATTTTTATGTAGCACAGTGTGAGAAACAGTGGTTGACACAACAGTACTATTCTGATATCAGATGTTACTGAATGCTACATGTCAGCCATACAATACCAGAGTAAACACTACCAGTCCAGGATTTCAATCTTTATTGGCAGGCACAGTTTTCTTATCTGACAGACCTGTGGAGGGAATGTTTGTTAACACTTCCTGACTGTTTCCACACATATTCCCAGATTGTGAGTTAATATTATGCACATACCTCTCAATCTGTTAATGCACACACTCTGGTCATAGCGTGACAACATGGGGGTAGAAACAGGGACATATTTTGAATATTGCTCTCATAAACTTGGAGAGTTGCTAGAGGGACAGGTTTGTTTTCATATACATTTTCTGAAGGTTTTGAGGTCTGAAAATCAGATGTATGTCATTATTTGCTGACTAAAATTCTGAGATCATCCCACTGATTTGCCAGCGGGACAGAGCGACCCTGTAGTTGGTATATATAGTTAAGGGGTTGTGGGGAGTGTGGGGGACGAAGCCCCCCACCTATATTCATTTAAAATCTGTACTTTTTGTTTTATTTTCTTCTTTTAAAACCCCACACTCACACTAACTATATATACCAATTCCAGGGTTGCACAAAATTGGGGAGGGGACAAATCCCAGTTTTATGCCTTGAATACTGGTTTTCGATCAAATGAATTTTCAATCAAATGGGTTTAGGTCAAATGATCTTTCGATCAAATGAAGTAGACCCCTATTACTGTCATATTGTCTGTTTTATTCAGTACAACTCATACACAAAACAGTTTTTATACTGGCAGCTGACTTTCTACTTCTTTTATATTTATTTGGTATAACTACTACATGCAAGATTGGTGTTCACTAGCCTCGTGATGCAGCCTTTGCAGCCTACTTGCATGGGCTTCCTGATTCACAGCCTGCTCAGCTGCAGCTGTAAGGGAAATAGAGAAATATTTAGCCATACCTATCCATCATATACACAAGCTGGACATTATTAAACAGTTACTGGCATGAGTACTTACACACTGCTGGGACATCACCCCTCTGCCTTGATTCTTGGACCCACTGGTCCAAGAGCTCCCTCTTCCTCCATTTCAAGTCAGCATAGTGGTGCCTGACCTGCTCACCAGTCTGAAGGATAACAGTGGCACTGTTGGGGTCACGGGCAAGATGGTCCCAGGCTTCTGCTTTATATTGGGAGCCTTGGTACTGGCCCAGCAGCAGTCTCTTGCCATATATTTTTACCAGGAGTCCTACCATGACCTTGGACTCCTGGATGCCCTAGCGCTGCACACAGAAGTGCATGCCCTCTCTGACTCCAGCCATTCTGCCTACAGTGGGAAGCTGCAACCAGTTATGAGCTGTATTTCTGCCTGTGGGGTTTAAATATGGCTGATTTCCCACACTTTGCCATGACTGGACAGTTTTGAATATGCTAAGCTAAGTTAAGCTACTGGCAAACCTGCTTAGCTAAGGTTGGCATTGCTTAAAGGGGCAGGTTCAGCACTGCTTACCAATGGGAAAATCCATTTAGCTGGGCTACTCATTGCTTAGCAGTCATATTTACACAATGCTTACACCTGGTAAGCAGAGCTGTGCAATGCTTAGCATTGCTTATTTTTGATTTTATAGACTATCTGCTGTATGGCATTGATTCATCATTTATTACATATTATAAGTTTGTTTACTGTCCCTGACATCTCCCAATGTGTTTTCATTACATGTATTCATGTGTGACTATACTGTATGGGTATCTTGTGTTTATATGGAGATTTCACAACTTTATTAAACTGACACCTCACATCTGGACCTAATGCAGTACTCTGGTTAACAAATATATGTTATTTAGTAGGTAATACAAAAAAATTGTTTATGCACTGCTGTCACATTTAAAATGTGAATTGGTTACAGTGGGGATCAAACTGGGGATGGTCGCTCGCAAAGTGCACGCTCTAATCACTACACTATTGCAATACTGCTTATGTTACTTGTCTCTTGCTATTTAACTTATTATGCTGTTTAAGCTAGACTAAGCATAGCTAAGCAACTGGCACACCCATGCAGCTATGCTTAAACTTTGTTGCATTTATAAAAAAAAATGTTTCATTGTGTTATTTTAGCTATTCCTTTCAGAATATCCCTGCTAATGGTAAACCCTGTACTTTTATCAGCTTTCTGCTTTGTGATAGTGGTGGAAGATTTGTCCCTTTTGCCTTCGACCACTTTTGTTTTCCTGACAGGTTGGGGATGTTATAAGCATTCTTACTCATTTTAATTGCCGAAAGGCAATTCTGGAGTGCAGGGGCATGTGTATTGTGAAAGCTCTGCTCTCAGACACAACCCGTGCACAGCTCCATGTCTGTTTAACAACACAGGCAGTGCGCCTTCATGAATATGCAAGGTGCGCTGCCATACTTTACAGGAACAGTCCTTGCCATGCAGGAATAACTTATTCCTGCATGGCTGCTTGCTGAATCCCAGGGATGGTCTTTAATGCAACCAGTATTGTAGAAGGGCAGTGTGAATGCATCACTGAGAAATAGCTGTGTTAATGTACATGCTGATCATTCATATCATTATTGCTTCATGTTTTCATGATCTATAGACATTGATTTCATTGTCACTCACAGCTAATATATTGGTTGAGATTTGGGAACAGACTGCACTGCATATGGCAAGTGCACTGAAAACTGAATAGAAAAGGCTAACTCTAAGTTCAAACAGAACTTCACAGTGTGGTAACAGAAGTGATATGATATCATGCACCACATAGGCAACTTGCGGAAAGTATGTATACAAATGAGATATACTAAATGCATAACAGAGCTGCCATAACTCCAAAACAGGTATAATGTGTTGCAGGAATGCATAAGAAAATTGTGCTACATGAATTAGCAGGAGAGGGAAAGAGAGAGAATGTGGGAAAGAGCTCACTAAACTTCTGAGAATTTACAGTGGCAGTATTGTATATATATATATATATATATATATATATATATATATATATATATATATATATATATATAAATCACTTCTCCAGCATATCTTTATTCATTTATCTCTCTCAAATGAGTATATCTCATACAAGACATATTACTAAACAATAAATGCATAAATACATACATTCACATATACATAGCAAAATAAAGTTCCACAAAATGAAAAAGCTGCACTTAGCTGGCAAATGGTAGGTACAATTTCTAGTGTGGCATTACTTCCTATGATGTTTACAAGCAATCAGTGTCTTGCATAATGATCTGCACTCCTGTAGCATCATGTACCAAGCAAATACCTGGCCATCAAAGCACTAAAACATAGACAAGACCCCTAGCACATGCAGCTTCAGGACTAAGTGCTAAATTTTCCCCATAATGACCTCACTGTTCAACTTAATCCCTAAACACATCAGACCCCAACATAAACAATTTCAAAAAATCTCCCACAAAAATAAAGTATTAATCAATAAAAGGAGACTTCATCCATGTTACTTATCTATTTATTTTATGTTATTCCATTTGTTTGTTTGTTTGTTTGCTTCTATGTTAGCCAGGTAGAATGTTGATCTAAGTTGGCCTTTTTTCTGGTTCAGTATGATGATATATCCTTTAAATTCAAACAGTTAGTATTAACATTGCTAATATGTCAAACAGTGAATGGGTATAGCAGGTTATAGTGTAATTAAGACAGTCACTACCTACACAAGCCACACTTACAACATATTTAAATGAAGTTAGTATAGAGTAGTGGGGTCAAGGAGACGGATGTTAGTGGAATAATAGGGTGGTGGGCTGACAGTGAAGACAGGAGGATGTGCTAAAATATGATAACAGAAGGAGGAATAGGAAGGGGAATGAGAAGGGCAGCAAGATGGGGTATGGCTAGAGTGATATTTGAGTGGGGAAAATTGAGTTTGTTTAGGGAAGAAAGGGTGGGAGTTAAGGTGATAAAGGAGTATGTAGTCCAGTAGACATTATAAGAAGTTTAAGTTTGCACACTAAAAATTAACAATTTTGGGAGTTAGGCAGGTGGTTAGTGACAAAAGTAGTTTACCCTGTTGTGAGTAAGCAGTAGCACTGAGTTTCTTTGAAGTGTTTTATTAGGAAGACATAATTTAGGATAAGTGGAGATTGGTTCAAGTTGGGGTGGGGGGGGGCAACAAATGACAGATGTTCAGATCAGGTACCACGACCAAATGTACTCTGTTGCGGAGATTGTTTTGAAATGCATTCTGGCCCAGGGGAAGTTGGTGAGAGAGATTTAAGTTATAGCCTGATAGTAAAGTAGGAGAAAGTGTAATATTTTGTAAAGAATCAATGCTACAAGAACTGTATTTGTTTTTCTCTTACTGGAAAACACTTAACTTTAGATAGGACTGAGCTATGATGCTCTGTGGAGACAGAGTTATAAATCTGAAAGTGTTACTAGCAGTAGTTTGTGAAGTGACAATATACTTTTCAGAGGCTGAGAAAGTGATGGAAATCCACATTCCAATCAAAGTAGAAGGACCCCTTTCTTTATGGCATATATATTAACTGGTGAGCGGATGAGTGAGAATTTTTTCCCCCAGAAAAGTAGCTTGTCTACTTTGTCTTTGGTAATTTTAGTGTGGCCTTTTCTGTTTAGGCCAAGGCTGCATCAAATGTCCAGGTGTCTGTAATGTTGAATTACCTCAATAGCTTCTTGTTTTTTTTCTGCATGGTAGTCTTGTCAGTTGGAACTTCAGCAGTTCTATAAGGTGTGATGTGTCTTATTATATTTGGTATTAATCAGGAATTTTTGCCCTCGAGCTAGGTTAAGAGGAGCTTGGGTGATGTTCTAAGGATGTTTTTAAGTCAGTCAAAGAGTGATTAGACCGGTAGATCACCATGTCATCTCTACAGAGGATTATGGAGAACTGAGGTAGGTCTAAGACAGCCAAATTAATTAATAATGAAAATAATGGGAAGGGTGAATTAAACCATGAGGACTCCTTTAGGGAGGGAGCAGTGGGATAGCTGGTTGCACCTATCTGAACTACTAAGTGTCCATTTCCTAGAAAGGTTTGAAACTATTATAGAGTGTGGTTCTAGATGCCTGCATGAAGAACAAAGATTAAGTGAAGTAGATGGTCCACTGAAACAGAGCCATACTTTAGATCAGTGAATAGTATATCTGTAAGCAGATCTTAATTCATGTTTTGAAGAATACCATCTATGAGAAAGTAAGTGGTGGTTATGGTGCTTCTCCCTGTCCAGAAGGCTTGCTGGTGTGGATTGAGTGTCCCTTAAGGCTATAACATGCTAGCTGGCTATAGAATATTTTTTTAAAAACATTTCCTGATGTAAATAACATACAGAATTGGTAGAAATCATTAGCTCTGAAACATTTAACAGCCTTTGGAATGTGTTATACTAAGGCTACTTTTCATTTCCCTGGCTTACAATTTTTGGTGAGGAAGAGACTGTGGAGAAGAGTGAGGGGAAGTATAATAATTTTTTTTGCAGGGGTTAAGTTCATCTGCACCTGTGAGGGAGGATGATGGGATTTTGTACATTAGAACTATCTTATCCTTGTTTTTTATTATTCAGAAGTAGAGTGGTGGGTCATCAAGTTCTATAACAGCTAGATCCAGGGCAGAGGTAGGTAATGAAGGGTTTGAAATAGGAAAACTTGAGATTTATTTTAGGAAGTTTTCTGAGGTTAAGCAGTCAGTCTGAGTTGGTATGTTGTCTTCATGAAGATGGTTAGGTTGGGGAGTTCTGCCCAAAATTTGGTTTATTATCTTTCATAACTTTTTCTCTGAGGCTTGGAGTAGCTTTTTTTGGAAGACAACTTTATAGTGCCTGGTAACTTTTTGGCTAGATTCCTGAAGACATAGAACCTTTCCTTATTTTCTTGGGAGGGTATTTACTATTTTCTTCCAACTTGGTGGCTTTACGGTTACCCGCCCCTACTGTAAATCTGATCTGGGACACTCCTCCCAGTCTAGTGTCATTAGCTCATTCTACCTAATACAGAGAGAACATTTGATAAGGCCTTCTGTTTCTCCTTTTTCCCTTTCAAAAAGAAGAAAGTTTGCCTGAATCTCCGTGTGCTCTGACTGTGCTTCTCAAACATTTTGGAAATATAGAGTATATTGTAGAGCATTTATTATAACTGTAATTGCCTTAATATTGCTACAACTCAAGTGCTCTTGGTTGCACTGCATCTGAATTGTTTGTGTTTTTTAGCTGCTTTTCTATATATATAGACTTCTCTGTATATGTAGACTAGTTACTTATTCTGCTGTATTACTGCCTCTTAAATCATTTTTCAGTTGTGCACTTGCCTTGCTTCATTTACAAAGTTTTAATTGCATTTACTGTTTAGGGCTACACACTTAAGTGTGTTAGCCATTTCTGTGTTTAGTTACTGTATTATTGCATTGTTTAGCCTGTTTTAAAAAAAAAAATACTATCTTGTTTGCTCGTTTCCCACCTTTCCTAGCCAGTCCATATCCCAGGCTTTGCTTGTCTCAGGACTTTATTTTCTGTGTTCAGAGCTATCCAGACCTTGTTTTGGTAGAGGGAAGTCCTACTGCTTACCAGTGGGACTGGTGAGCATTGTACTGCCTATCTAACGCTAGAGGAGTGGTTTCAAGCACTAAAATTGTAATTTTATTAGCCTTTTTGGGCTGATTTCTATCCCTTTCAACTTTCTGGCTTAAAAATGTGTGTGTTTGCACATTTTTCACATTGTGCAGCACTGCGAGGCTACAGTTAAACTATTCCAGGTGCCAGAACGTTTGCTCTTCAAATTTTCCCTTAGAACTAGCTGGTTTCTCAGTAGTAGCACTAAAATCTGAACCCCTGTAACTAGCACTTGCTCTATAACCTCCTGGAAAGCACTAGGAAGCCTGAAACTGATACAAGCACGCAGCTCTCCTTGTCAATAAGGAGAAATTAATCATAGGCACTAAACAGCCTATAATTGTAAAGTACCTCGCAAAGGTAAGGGAAAACCGCTCTTAAACTTTACAAAAAAGCACCTAAACAGGCATGTCCAAGGGTCATCTTCCAGTGATTTCTCCTGTCCACCTGGTGAATCTGGGCATACTGGGGCAATAAGACAACTGCCTCATGTACACAGACAATCCTCTCCTCCTACCACCCAACACTACATCCTGCGAGAGATGCACTTACATAGCCAAACTAGAAGCAAAGCTCTCTCCGGCCAAGATTGTGCTAGACAGTCAAGAGGAGAAGGTTAACACCTGCATTACACCTCAAGCAACTCATAGCCCCTCAAAACACACACCATCAACACCCACACATAGTAACACTAAACCCACATATGCAGAGGCCCTTAACATTAACCTACCCAAGCAACAAGGACCTCCGAAGCTGAAACGCAAACAAACACCAGTCACAACCAAAGTGACACATAGCTCACAACACCAGTGTGCCACCCAGCAACAGCATCTAAGGCAAGACAATGTACCCAACACTTTAGTCATAGGTGACTCTATAGTCAGGCACACTGATGTCCCAGTCACTAGGCTGAACAAGGAGAAAATTACAGTCAGCTGCCTGTCGGGTGCCAGGATCTGCCACATAATGCATGCACTCAAGTCATTCCACAACAAGTACAAATACGACTCTGCCATTGTCCATGCTGGAGTGAATGACTTGAGACATACTTCTCTGGACTACATGAAAAGAGACATGGAAGAGCTCTTGGATCATGTGACCTAGGCAGGTATGATCCTAGCCCTGAGTAGCATCCTGCCTTTGCCCAGAATGATACCAAAGTATAAGGACAAAATGATTGACTTCAACAATTGGCTAAGCTTCTGGTGTCATTCAAAGGGGATCCAGTATTTGTCTGCCTGGGAAGACATGATCGACAAACCATGATGCTTTGTCAGAGATAGTCTGCACCTGTCACCCCTGGGATTCAGGTTACTGGCTAAAGCTCTTGACACCCCTATAGTGCCTTTTTTAGGCAAGGTTCAAAGGGTAAAACTACCACCATAAGACATACAAGCATGCAAAATCTGAAGGTAATGCTACTCAGTGCTAGAAGTCTAAACTTCAAAATGCACTCTCTCGAGGCACTCTTAAAAATGGAGAACATCGATATCTGTGCAGTAACTGAGACCTGGTTCAAGGCTCCAGAGAGCACCCCTGCAATACCAGGCTACAATTTCTACCATACGTTTCAGCCACAACACCAAGACCGAAACACTAAATGTGGAGGTGTGTCCATATTCACCAAGGATATTCACACCTCCAGGCTAGTTGCCCAACACAATGCATCTGAAATTCTCCAGGTGCAACTAACACTGGGTAAGACTGCAATCCAAATTGTAGCTTGCTACAGATCCCCCACCATGCCCCAAGATTCTCACTACACCTTTCTAAACATACTGGAAAATATTAAGATACAGCCAAATACCCTAAATCTGGAGTGATTTCAACTACCCTACCATTAACTGGGAAAACTATTTGGGTACCAACTCCTTTCCCAACAGTTCTTGGAATTCATAAATTCCAATGCCCTGGATCAACTAATCCACTGTCCCACCAGGGGCTCCAATATCCTAGACCTGGCCATTACCAACATGGGAGATAGATGCTCCACACCAGTGGTCACCCCCTCATTGGTCAGGTCTGACCATAAGCAAATCACCCTTGACATCTACATCCCACCCCCAACCACCAGTAAGGAAACCTCCTTAAAAAACTTCTCCAAAGCCAACTTCATGCTACTGAAGTCAGAAGTGACAAACTTCATGACACCCACGCAGACTGGATCTGGAAGTTCGATTGCAGAATCCTACACTAACGTACTGTACGAGCACATCCACTCGTGCATGAATTGTGCCTTCCCAAATAGAACCAAGATACTCTTCTTCAAAAAAAAGGAAGCCAGTCTCGTGGTCCCCTGCTATAAACAAACTATACAACAGAAGGAAGAAACTGATGCAGAAAAGAAGAAAATCCCAAGATGCAAAAAACTCCCTCACCAGCCTCAGTAAGAAGCAGAGATCCCTCATAAAATCCTCAAAAGCTAGTTACGAAAATAAAATTGCCAAATATTCCAAAGACAACCACAAAGCATTCTATAGTTATGTCAAGAATCTAAATGGCAATGCTCAGATCTGCTCTGAGCTACAAAAGAATGGCGTTAAATATACTGATCCCAAGGATATTGCCAATATCCTGACAGATCGATTTAGTGCCAACTTCACCCCCCTTTCACCCACTAAATGGCCCATCTCAATACCAAAAGATTGCCAAATTCTAGGTAATCACCGCCACTCAGGTAGAAACCACACTTTCCAAAGCTAAGAATACAGCATCCATGGGACCAGATGACATCCCAGGCTGTGTACTACATGAACTACAAAATGAACTGGCACCTCACCTAAGTGTTATGTTTAATCATAGCCTCACCTCAGGCTTCGTGCCCACTGAGTGGTGCACAGCTACAGTTATCCCACTCCACAAGGGAGGATCCACCTTGGATCCCGGGAACTATCGTCACATCAGTCTGACAAGCCTGATCTGCAAGGGCATGGAACGCATTATCATGGAACTTATAAACAAAGACATTGGCAACCTTCAAACACTGGACCCCACCCAGTTTGGGTTTGTGAAGGGACAATCTTGTCTCCTGAATCTGATTGACTTCTTCGAATCAGTCTCCAGAGCTGTGGATGAGGGTAAGGCAGTCCACACAGCCTACCTGGACCTTGCCAAGGCCTTCAACACCATCCCCCACTCTGGAATCATAGATAAACTTACTAAGCTGGGCATAAATCCCTACGTCACTCAATGGGTTGCCAACTGGCTTACTGACAGAACCCAGACTGTAAAAGTAGCCGACTCCAAATCCAGCTCCAGACAAGTGACAAGTGGAGTATCTCCGGGTTCAGTCCTGGAACCACTCTTGTTTGGCATCTATTTCTCTGAAGTACAGGCTAACACTAAGGGACTCTGGCTAACAAAGTTCACAGATGACTGCAAACTGGGAGCCATTATTGAATCCCCAAATGATGTGGATATTCTACGAAAGGGCCTTAAAGAAACAGATGCCTGGTGCCAGAGCCATGGACTCAAGCTTAATGCCAAGAAATGTATAGTTATCCCCTTTGGAAAAAAACATGTACCCATGAATTACCACATAGGTGGCAGGACACTAAACATTGAAAGTGTGATGAGCGACTTAGGGACACAGGTGGACAGTGGTCTCACTTTCGATAACCACATCACCCCAACAGTCAGGAAATCCTTCTATGTGGCACACCTCATCACTAAGGGCTTTTCATCCAGAAAAAAGGAGGTCATTGTTCCACTGTACTCATCCCTCATTAGACCCATTATAGAGTATAATGCCCCATTTGGTATGTACCTTGCAAGACATCTGCAACAGCTGGAAAGGCCACAGAAATACCTCACTAAAAGAATCACGGGCCTAAAGCAGATGCTTTAGGCTGACCATCTAAAGCCAGCTATACTCTGTGGCATATCGTCTACTCAGAGGCAATCTCTGCTTAACATACAAGGCCATGTCAAACCCTGAGCTGTTGGACATGCTCCACTTAAAGAAATCCCAATCCCTCGGAGCCACATGCTCCAGGGATCTAAACCTTGTCATTACAATGAACAAAACATGCTGCAGGGATAGGTTCCTGACCCATAGATTCCCCATACTCTGAAATAGACTGCCCATACATGTCAAGCAGAGAGCCTCATTGGCCTTCTTCAAAAGGAACCTTGATGATTGGATGGGAGAAAGGAAATTCACCCAAGGGATCATGTCAGTCACCCTGCTAGACAGGGGTCCAGAGAAGTAAATATTGTGGGAAGAAATACCAGGGAATTGTTATGGCTAGGCTTGCATAGGCCCTTGGGCCGATAGCCTAGTACCAACCTATGAACCTATGAACCTATTATACAGTCTATGTCTGTTTCTTAATAAAGACCTTATGTTTTTTTGCGGCTTCATTGTCCAATAAACTATTAACTCCCATTTCTGCAAAAGCTTCTGATGCAGTTTTGAAACCCAGACTAAGAGTAAAAAAGATTTGCTGTCTCTGGGCCTGCTTGTTTTTGCAGTGCTTGTTCTGAGCACATGACCAGGCCATCTTGGATTAGCAGAAGCCTTTCTTTACCTCCATGTCAGGATTGTGTTGATTGGCTGCTAGCTGGTGGGGGTTGGATGGTCTAGGGCTTGGAGTAAGCACTCATTGGTTCTTTTGAGCTTTTTTTAAAAAAAAAAATGTTTAAGGTTGTATCTTCTGGTATTTAAGCCCTAACTTTGAGAGGATTTCTGTCTATACACACTGAGCCGAGTGGAGGAGGGGCATTGACTACAACTCTGATCTGAGAAATATAATAATAAGTGTCCTGTTTTTTTTTTTTTTGCTTATTTTTACTAGTTATTGCTTCTAGCAATTTATATATAGCACTTTTTATTGCCTGCTGCATACTTTTTACTGTATTGTATTGCTATTAACTAATCTGCACGGTTAAGCTAACGTTGTCTGCCTTACAGGGCCTTATAAATAAGGGTTTTACTGTCACATTGTTTGTAAAGCTTTTTAGCTAGTTTCACTGTGTGAAAGGTATTAACAGAAAATTTTCTCTACTTGTTAAGCACCTGTTTGTTTTGTTCTGATTTCTTGCCAAGGAGTATATCATATAACTGATTTGTTTGCAGTTAAAAGACTTCTGTAGAGTCTCCTTGCTCCTTTATCTGTTTAAAGACTTTCATTTTGTGGCTCACTGCTGTTCTTCTGCTGGGATAAACATTTCTGTAGTATTTACTGTCTAAAAGAGTATAGGCTAGTAGCTGTAGTATTGTCCCAGTTCATATTTGCTGTCTCTGGGCCTGTTTGTTTTTGCAGTGGTTGTTCTGAGCACATAACCAGGCCATCTTGAATTAGCAGAAGCCTTTCTTTACCTTTGTGGCAGGATTGTGTTGATTGGTTGCGGGCTGGTGGAGGTTGGATGGTCTAGGGCTTGGAGTAAGCACTCATTGGTTCTTTTGAGCTTTTTTAAAAAAAAAGTTGTTTAAGGTTGTATCTTCTGGTATTTAATCCCTAACTTTGAGAGGATTTCTGTCTATACACACTGAGCCAAGTGGAGGAGGGGCGTTGACTACAACTCAGATCTGAAATAAATAACAATAAGTATCCTTTTTTTTTTTGCTTATTTTTACTAGTTATTATTTCTAGCAATTTATATATATAACACTTTTTATCACCTGCTGCATACTATTTACTGTATTTTATTGCTATTAATTAATCTGCTCAGTTAAACTAAAATTATCTGCCTTACAGGGCCTGATAAATAATGTTTTTACTGTCACACTGTAAAGCTTTTTAGCTAGTTTCACTGTGTGAAAGGTATTAACGGGAAATGTTCTCTACTTATTAAGCACCTGTTTGTTCTAATTTCCTGCCAAGGAGTGTATCATATAACTGATTTGTTTGTAGTTAAAAGCATTCTGTAGAGTCTCATTGCTCCTTTATCTGCTTAAAAACTTTCATTTTGTGGCTCACTGCTTTTCTTATGCTGTGATAAACATTTCTGTAGTGTTTACTGTCCAAAAGAGTGTAGGTTAGCAGCTGTAGTATTGTTCCCCACCTTCCCTCCCTGTTGGTGTCTTGCTGTTATAGTTGGTGGCTTTGCAGTTGCCCACCCCTACTGTAAATTTGATCTGGGACACTCCTCCCAGTCTAGTGTCATTAGCTCATTCTACCTAATACAGAGAGAACATTTGAGAAGGCCAACCCACTTAGTTCCTAACCTTGAATTATCTTCTACTTATCCTCTCTCCCTTTCCTTTACAAAAAAAAAAAAAAAACTTTGCTAGAATCTCCCTGTATTCTGCTTAACTGTAACAAAAAATTACTCGTTTCCTGCCTTTCCTGTAACTAGCCTAATCCAGATACAGATTTGCTGTATCCAGGACTTTTTGTAAGCTCCTGAGCCCCCCCCCAGCCTTTCTGTATTGGAAGGAAGCCTGCTAGCTTATCAGTGGGAGTGGTAACATCTCTACCACATAAGGAGTGGTTATGGCCCAGAAATTGTAGTAATTGGCCATTTGGGCAGTTTTTCCATCTTTCTCAACTTTCAGATTTAAAAGCCTGTATTGACACTTGTTTCCCCCCTTTCCTGTAACTAGTCTAGTCCAGATAGAGATTTGCTGTATCCAGAACTGTGTGTAAGCTCCTGAGGCTCCACGCCTTTCTGTGTTGGAGGGAAGCCTGCTAGCTTATCAGTGGGAGTGGTAAGCACTGGATAACCTATCTATCACATAAGGAGTGGTTTCTGGTCCAGAAATTGTAGTTATTGGCCATTTGGGCAATTTTTTCATCTCTCTCAACTTTCTTATTTAAAAGCCCGTGTTTGCACTTGTTTCTTCCCTGTAACTAGTCTAGTTCAGATACAGATTCTTAGTTTTAGCACTTGAATTTGCTTATTCGTGCTCAGCACTTCTTCAGAACTTGTTGTAAGCACTAAATAAGCTACAAATTGCTACAGCACTCAACCTTCCTCATTACCTAGAGAAAAATATTTTTTTGTACTTACTTTCCTCACTTGCTTAGAGAAAAACAGCTCTTGTACTCACTTTCCTCACTTGTCTAGAGGAAAATTATTTTTTATTCAGGCATGTCCAAGGGTCAGCTCCTAGAGTTATCTCTTGTCTATCTGATGAATATGGGCATCTTGGGGCAATGTAGCAATTGCCTCATGTACACAGACAACCCTCTCCTCCTAC
The DNA here is from genome assembly GCF_019279795.1 of Protopterus annectens. NCBI lineage: Eukaryota > Metazoa > Chordata > Ceratodontiformes > Protopteridae > Protopterus > Protopterus annectens. Next base: position 614,923,808 of record NC_056726.1, read on the forward strand.
CACCTAACACTACAACCTGTGAGAGATGCACTTATCTAACCAAACTGGAGGTAAAGCTCTCTCCAACCAAGACTGAACTTGACAGTCAAGAGGAGAAGGTAAACACTTGTACCACACCCCACATATCACATAGTCCCACTAAACCTACACCACCAAAATCCACACATAGAAACACAAAAACATTCATGTAGGGTCTCGATAATAATATGGTCAAGCAACAGAGACCTTATAGGCAGAAATGCAAGCAACCTCCACCCCCAACAAAACCCAAATGACACATAGCCCACAGACTCAGTGTGCCACTCAACCACAGCCCATAATGCAAAACAATGTACCCAACACACTAGTCATAGGTGACTCAATAGTCAGGCACAACTGATGTCCCACTCACCAGGCTAAACAAGGAGAAGGATACTGTCAGCTGCCTGTCAGGTGCCAGCATCCGCCACATAAGCCACACACTCAAGTCACTCCACAACAAGTACAAATATGACTCTGTCATTGTCCATGTTGGCGAGAATGACCTGAGACGTACCTCCCAGGACAACATGAAAAGAGACATGGAAGAGCTTTCTGATCTTGTAGCCCAGGCAGTTATGACCCTAGCCCTGAGTAGCATCCTGCCATTGCCCAGAATGATACCGCAGTACAAGGACAAAATGATTGACATCAACAACTGGCTAAGCTTCTGGTGTCATTCTAAGGAGATCCAGTATCTGTCTGGCTGGGATGACAAGGTCGACAGACCATGATGCTTTGCCAGAGATGGCCAGCACCTTTCACCCCTGGGATTCTGGATATTGGCTAAGACTCTTGCCACCCCTATTATACCTTTGTAGACAAGGTTCAAATGACAAATTCACCACTGGAACAAGAACAGGCAAGCAAAAACTGAGGGTAATGCTACTCAATGCTAGAAGTCAAAATCTCAAAATGCACTCCAATGAGGCACTCCTAAAAATGGAGAACATCAATATCTGTGCAGTGACTGAGACCTGATTCAAGGCTCCAGAGAGCAGCCCTGCATTACCAGGCTATATCTCATACCACCCTTTTCAGCCATCTAACCTGGACCAGAACACCAAATGAAGAGGTGTGTCCATATTCATTAAGGATAACAACACCTCCAGGCTAGTTGCTCAGCATAATGAATCCGAGGTTATCCAAGTGCAACTAACTCTGGGCAAAACTGCAATCCAAATTGTAGCTTGCTACAGATCCCCCACCATGCCCCAGGATTCCCACTCCTCTTTTCTTGATATACTGGAAAACATTAGGGTTCAACCAAACACAGTAATAATGGGCAATTTAAACTACCCCACCATTAACTGGGAAAACTACTCATGTACCAACTCCTTTGCTCAGCGCTTTCTGGAATTCATAAATTCCAATGCCCTGGATCAACTTATCCACACCCCCACCCGGGACAACAATATCCTAGACCTAGACATTACCAACATGAGAGACTGGTGTTCCAGACATGGTCAACTCCTTGTTGGTCAGTTCCAACCATAAGCTAATCATCCTAGATATCCACATCCCGCCCCCACCCCCCATTAAAGAAACCATGGTAAAAGAATTCTCCAAAGCCAACGTCATGCTTCTTATGACAGACGTGGTGAACTTCATGAAACCCATGCAGATGGACAATACATTTACAACTGCTGAATCCTACACAAATGCACTCTATAAGCACTTACATGAATGCATGGATCGTGCTATCCCAAACAGAACCAAGACGATACCCTCCAAAAAAAGGAAGCCAGTCTGGTGTTCCCCTGCCATAAAGAAACTCTACAACAGAAGGAAGAAACTATTGCAAAAGAGAGTAAAATCCCATGAATGGAGGAGCTCCCTGGTCAGTCAGTAAGAAGCTGAGATCCCTTATGAGATGCTCCAAATCTAGCTATGAAAACAAAATTGCCACTAATTCTAGGGACAACCACAAAGCATTCGATAGCTATGTCAAAAATCTTAATGGCAATACCCAGATCTGCTCTGAGTTACAGCACAATGACACAAAAATTACAGAACCAACTGATATTGCCAACATCCTGTCAGATAGGTTTACTGCTAACTTTACCCCCTCTCACCCTAAAGGGTCCATATCTATACAGGAAGAATTCAGACTCCCTGTAATCACAACTACGCAGGTAATAGCTGCACTCTCTAAAGCCAAAAACACAGCATCTATGGGACCAGACAATATCCCAGGCTGCATTTTAAATGAACTTCCGAATGAACTGGCTCCCCACCTAAGCACCATGTTCAATCATAGCATCATGTCAGGCTTTGTGCTCATTGAATGGCACACAGCAACAGTTATCCCACTCCACAATGGGGGAGCCACCACTGATCCTGGAAACTATCACCCTATTAGCCTGACGAGCTTGGTCTGAAAGGCCATGGAATGTATCATAATGGAACTCATAAACAAAGACATTGGTAACCTCCAAACTCTGGACCCCACCCAATTCAGGTTTCTGAAAGGTAGATCATGCCTCCTGAACCTGATCAACTTCTTTGAGGCAGTCACCAAAGCAGTAGACGAGGGTAAGGCTTTTGACACCATCCTCCATTCTGGAATTATAGCTAAACTCACTAAACTAGACATAAATCCCTACATCACAAGATGGGTTACCAACTGGCTCACTGACAGAACCCACATTGTAAAAGTTGCAGACTCCAAATCTGACTTCAAACCAGTGACAAGTGGAGTACCACAGGGGTCAGTTCTGGGACCTCTCCTGTTTGATCTACTTCTCTGAAGGCTAACACAGTAGGCCTTTGGATAACGAAGTCCGCAGATGACTGCAAAACTAGGAGCCATAGACAAGTCCCCAAATGATGTAGACATCCTACAGAAGGGCCTCACTGAGACAGATGTCTGGTGTTAGAGCCATGGCCTCAAGCTCAATGCCAAAAAGTGCATTGTCATCCCCTTCAGTAAAAACTCTGTACCTATGAACTACCACATAGGCAGCAGTCTACTTAATGCCAAGTGTGTGATAAGAGACCTTGGGACCCAGGTAGACAGCAGCCTCTCCTTTGATAATCACATCACCACAGTAGTCAGGAAATCCTTCTACATGGCACACCTCATCACAAAAGGGTTTTCATCCAGGAAAAAAGAAGTCATTGTTCCTCTCTACTCGATACTCATTAGGTCCATTGTAGAGTACAATGCTCCTTTTGGAATGTACCTCATAAGACATCTGCAGCAGCTGGAAAGGCCACAGAAGTACCTCAAAAGAGGATTGCTGGCCTCAAACAGATGCCCTACACCGACGTCTCAAAAAACTCCAGCTTTACTCCATAGCATATCAACTACTCCGAGGTGATCTCTGCCTAACATATAAAGCTATGTCAAACCCAGAGCTGTTGGACATGCTACACCTAAAGAAATCCCAATCCCTCCGAGCTACTCCCTCTAGGGACATAAACCATGTCACCACAATAAACAGGACATGCTGGAGGGATAGATTCCTGTCCCAGAGATGTCCCATACTCTCAAACAAGCCACCCATCTATGTCAAGCAAAGTCCCTAATTAGCACTCTTCAAGAAAAATCTTGATGAGTGGATGGAAAATAGGAAATAGACCCAAGGGATCACTTCTGTGGCTCTGCATGACAGGAGCAGAGGAAAATAAATTTCTTGGGTGGTGTAAGTGAGGGAATCTTGTTGGCTAGGCTTTTTAGGCCCTTTGGCTGATATCCTAGTACCTACCTATGAACCTATAAGAAGGAAAACTTAAAAGAAGAGTACACTGCTTTCCAGAACAGTACAACCTATGCAACCCAAAAATCCTGAAAAAGTAGGACATGCATTCCTGCTATGGTGTGTTTGCTGGTAAACAGACTGACTTCATTTTGTGCACCCTAGAAGCAGTGCATCTTTAAGGCACACAGTGCTACTATGCAGTGATCCTTATATCCACATGGTAACCCCCTCCCAAGTTACTTGTTAGCAGCATATTTCTGTAAGCAGCACAGAACTGTTCTAACATCCTTTACCCCACCCTTGAATACCATTCTACTTTGCTATAGGGCTCAGTGTCTCAATGAATAATGGCATAGAATGCCTCATGAGTGTGCACAGTTGATTTCAACCAAGTGTACAAGGATCACAGCTGACAGATGTAAAATTTCAGTATTGTATGTGTATATGTATGTGTGTGGTGCGTGCGTGCATGCATGTGTGCGTGTGTGAATGTGTGCGTGTGTATATATATATATATATATATATATATATATATATATATATATATATATATATATATATATATATCATTGAAGATTCTCCTTCCAAAGTTCAGATATATGCAGTGTAGAAGATGACTCTGAATCCAGATTTCCATTAGAAAGGGGCTGCAGTACTTAGATTTGCAAAAATCAGTACAACCTGTAAATGTGATAGATTATCTGGTGGAAATCAATGAAGGTACTAACTATGAGTTATATGAGAACAACATGGAGTGTTATTACTAAGTCTACTGAGGGGTCCCCTTCATAAGATCAACCCAGCTTTCATCGAATTTCAAAAAGTCTAGATGAAAACATCATAAGTTTACAATCACGAACTCCCAGAACACTGTATTTCCTCTCTGGAAAAGTAGCCACTTGGCTACCATGGTAAATTTTACTAATTTCCACTGTAGTATGATCTTGGAATTGGTGTATTTAAGTAGGGACGTGTGGTGGTGAAGACGCTCACTTCACTGGGTGTAATTTGCTTATGTTTGTGATGTTATTGTTGGTGGCCAAGTGGTTACTTTCCCAGAGAAGAAATATGATGTTCCAGGAGTTCATGATTAGAAACTTATGATGTTTTCATCTCAACATTTTGAAAGTCGACAAAAGGTGGATCAATGTTATGAAGGGGACCCCTACTGAGTAGTACATAGAAACTGGATATCTAAGGGCCTATAGAATGGATGTTTATATATTGCACTGCAGAACTTGACCATTTTGTTTTGTTTTATAATAAAGTCTAACTTATTCACACTACATTTGTTTTTTTGATTTGCCACTGGCAGAGGTACTACTATGTGAGCCTTTCAGTTTTCAAATATCATTTATGATTTAATAAGTATGAAAAGACTAAGTGACTTAGCAAATGTAATGTAATATATTGTAAGGTACAAGGTGTAAATCCACTGTAGATAAATATAAAGAAACCTAAGGCTGAAAAGACATTTGTTTGGTATCATTTGGGGAAGATTAGATTGGTATATAGCAACACAGGCTTACAAAAGCAAAGCATAAACTTTAAAATGTACTTTACATACATTCAGATGCTTAAAAAGCTACACAGTATATGCTGTTTGTCTTTTTATTTCCTGTCTACCGACGCTCAAGCAATTTCACCTTAAGCATGTGTAGGGAAGCCTGTTTTCTATACTTTTGATGATACACGGTTTCATAGAGAAACAACTGTAATACAGCAAATTGTGAGATACAACTAGACAATATTTCTTGTGCTAAGAACTTTTAAATGAGGCCTTACATAGATCTAAGGATTTCTACATGCAATACACAATCATAATCTGATTTGTATAGTCCTTTACTATTTCTATTTATGTTCTACAAACACATGACTGCCAGATTGCATCAAAAGATATCGCATTTTGGCAAACAAGTCTTGTCTTCTCATTTGTAGTGAATGAGTTACTTGAAATCGTAGAAGGAAATATGTACATTATATGAATAAACAACTACCAGAAAGTGAGTGCCCTAGAAATGCATATTGTCATGTAAAAGCAAGATTAAATGATGTCTTAAAACCCAAGCAATAAAAAACTATAAAACTAATCTGAAAGTCAGCCGGCAAACTTGAATTCTGCAAGATACATAATCAGCCCAAACCTGCTCCATTAATCTGACAAGATGTGCCTTCATAAATTAGCTATAAATTGCATTTATTTAAGAAATAGTACCATTTTGGCCAAATCAATTTTGCTGTGCACCACATGTCATCAATCTAAATGCAACATATGCTCTGCTCTGATATGTACCAGGAGAAAAGTATTGTCATGTATTTTATGTCATTCAAGATACTCCCCGGATTCAGCAAACAGCCGTGCAGGAATAAGCTATTCCTGCATGGCAGGGACCGTTCCTGTTCAGCACGGCAGCATGCCATGCATATCTATGAAGGCAAACTGCCATGCTGTAAAACAGACATGATTTTGTGTATGAGCGCAGGGGGTGTATCTGAGAGCAGAGGTCTCAAAATACACATGCCCCCTGCACTTCAGAATTGCCGTTCAGCAATTTAAAATGAGCGAGAACATTCGTAACACCCCAACCCATCAGGGCAAGAAATCTGAACAAAGCCAAAAGGTACAATCATCCCTACCAAGCCAAAAGTTGATAGAATAACAGATGTAGCATAAGCACATAGTGCACACCTCCCAACCCATCACAGTAAGGAATATGGACAAAGCCATAATGGACAATCATCTTACAAAGCAGAAAGCTGATGGAATAACAGTTTCAGCATTAGCATGGATATTCTGAAGAGCACAAATAAAAAAAACACAACAAATAAATTTATTTTTTTATACATGCAATAACGTTTAAGCATAGCTGCACAGGTGTGGCCATTGCTTAGCTATACTTAGCCCAGCTGAAACGGCATGATAAGTTAAAAAGCAAATGACATCCAGCATAAGTGTAAGTGCAATAATATAGTGGTTAGAGCATATACCTTACATGTAGTCATTCGCAGTTTGAGCCTCACGAAAACCATTTCCATTTTGTATGTGTAAGCATTAAAATTTTAATTTTTTGCATATTTATGTAAGAAGTAACTGATTTTTCTCAAACAGAGTAGTAGTGTATTAGGCACAGATGTGAGGTGCCAGTGTAATAAAGTAGTGAAACTCCCATATAAACACAAGTGCCCCATACAGTATAGTCACACAAGAATAAATTAATCACACCACATTAGGGGATGTCAGGGAATGTAAATAAATCTATATTATGTAATGAATGATGAATCAATCCCATACAGGTTTTAGACCAATATAATAAAACATAAGCAATGCTAAGCATTGCACACATTGTTGACTGGGTGTCAGCATTGTGTACATATGAATACTAAGCAATGGATAGTCCAGCTAAGAGGATTTGCCTATTGGTAAGCAATGCTGAACCTGCCCCTTTAAGCATTGCCAACTTTAGCTAAGCAGGTATGCCCGTAGCTTAGCTTAGCTCAGCATTTTCAAAACTGTCCAATCATGGCAAAGGGTGGGAAATCAGCCATATTTAAACCCCACAGCTGGGAATACAGCTCATAACTGGTTGTAGCTGTCCACTGTAGGCAGTATGGCAGGTGTTGGAGAGGACATGTGCTTCCAGGTGCAGTGCTAGGGCATACAGGATTCCAAGGTCATGGTAGGACTCCTGCTAAAAAAACATGACATGAGAATGCTGCAGGATCAGTACCAGGGCTCCCAATATAAAGTGGAAGCCTAGGAAAGTCTCGTCCGTGATTTCACCAGTGCCACTGGTATCCCTTGGACTGGTGAGCAGGTCCAGCACCACTATGCTGACTTGAAATGGAGGAAGAGGGAGCTCTTGGAATAGTGGGTCCAAAAAGCAAGAGACAGGGGAGATGTCCCAGCATTGTGTAAGTATTCATAGCAATAATTGTTTACAAAAGTCCAGCCTGTGTATGTGATGGATAGGTATGCATAAATGTTTCTCTATTTTCATTAGAGCTGCAGTTGAGTGGACTGTGAACCAGGAAACCCATGCCAGCAGGTTGCAAAGGCTGCGTCACGAGGCTGGTGAGTAACAATCCTGCTTGTGGTAGTCATACCAAATAAATATAAAGGAGTAAAATGTCACCTGTCAGTATAAAAATGTGTATGGTTTCCACTGAATAAACCAGACAATATGACAGTAATAGTCCCATATAGGTCATATTTAAATAAAAGTGTAACTGCCTGGTAATAAAGTTCTAAATCCTGGACTGGTTGTGTTTACTCTGGTATTATATGGCCTCACATGTTGCATTCACCAAGATCTGGTATGTGAATAGTACTGTTGTGTCAACTGTTTCTCACACTGTGCTACATAAAAAATATGTATAGGAATGTTTGTATAAGAATGTTGTAATTACAAGGTCAGATTGTACAACCAAGAGAGACATAGACAGAAAACACTGAAGTAAGCAACCGCACTTTCTAATTAGCTCACTCTGATGAAACACAAATTGTAGTATTTTTAGCACACAAAGCCATGGCTCGAATCCTGGGAGTGGAAGTAAGCTGTATGCATAAGCATACCTCTCAACTATACAGATTTGTGCAGAATGTCCAGATGTTTGCTTCATATTTTTGGCCTGTTCCTCTATTTTCCTGGCAAATCACTGGGATGATCTCAGGATTGTAGTCACTAAACAATGACATACATTTGAGTTTCAAGCATTAATATCCTTCAGAAAATGTATATGAAAACAAATCCTATAATTCTAGCAACATTCTAACAGTTTGTAAGTGCAATGTTTAAAATATGTCCCTATTTGTACCCCCAGTTTATCAAGCTTTGTACATATTTTTTGCATTAAGAGGATGAGAAGTGTGTGCAGAATTATAACTAAGAATCTGGGAATATGTATAGAAACAGTCAGGTAGTGTTAACAAACATTCCTTCCACAGGTCTATCAGGTAAGAGAAGTAGAATTTAACTATAAGACAGTTGAAGTATACACTGTATACAAACATACCACTGCCCAAACCAAGGCCATAGGATATTGTAATAATACCTGTAGAGTAATGATTAGAGCAATGATCATTAAAGTTGTGAGTACTGCAAGGATATATAAGTTGTTAATTGACATCTCTCTCTCCCCACCACCGTATCTGCATCAATAATCTAAACACACAAATCAATGGGTATGTTTTACACCAAACCTACTGTTGGGACATATGTCCTATTGTTCAACAAATATTGAAATGTGTTTCTATTAATGTTCCATGTTGAAATACTATCATTGGTGGCCTGTTGCTATCAATGTAACCTGCATGCTGTTGTAATGGCCAATGTGGTTCCATATATTCTGTGTTCTGTTTTCTATGCAACTGGTCCAAATCTGTCATTTTGGGTTAATGGGAATATCTGTGCATGATGTTATAACAAATCCTGGATTGTGTTGACTATTACTAACCCACATATGTTCTAAAACAGTAACACCATAGCACGTTTGGGAAGGCCAGTCCCAGTGGACCCACCTTATTTGGCCATGGCCCCAGGCCCTAGCATGTTTGGGATCCACCCTGGGGCCTCCTCATCCACTGGTCCTGCACCACATTTAGGTGGAACTGTCTCAGGGGATGGGGCTCATCCCCCCCCTGGGAGTGGGCATGGACAGGATCCTGTCACCCAAAGCCAGGTCTGGGGTTTGGT
>NC_056726.1:614938222-614955722 GCF_019279795.1 Protopterus annectens
GGATACCTATACAGGGTATGAGCATAGTAAGATCCTGTATCATCCTACAAATACTCCCATACTCTCTAGCCTTATTAACCCATACAAAAATATGAAAACCCTACGCTCAGCTAATAAGGTATTAGTAGCCACCCTTAAACCTAATAACAAATCTGGTGACTGTCTATTTGCTAATACCATTGGAAACTCTTGGAATAAGCTTCCTAATAAACTAACATCCCTAACATCCACACCTTTTTTTAAGAAGCAACTAAGAACCTTCCTTACTTCACAATGGCTATGCCCATGTACTAATCCTGACTGATATTTCCTCCTTTTAACCTCCACCTTCACATGACCATAACATTCATTCTCTGATGAAAAAAAAATATATATATATATATATATATATATATATATATATATATATTATATTTCTGTTATTCTAATATGATCAACTTATATATGTTTCTTTCTAATTTTGTCTATGTTTCTCATATGTAACCTATATGCACTTACATATTCAAGTCATTCTGTTTCCTCTTAGGTTATCTACTTAAAGTGGTATCTATGATTACTAGTTTTTAAATATTATCCTTTTATGTCATTTACTTCTAAATTTGTGTCAATGTGTATAATGCTATAGTGGAGCTTTTCTCCCCGGACCTCTACTGAAAATGGACATATATCCAGTTAGACTAGCCCGGTCAGCAAATGTAAAATAACATAAATAAATAAAGTACTGTTGCAGATGTGTGTGTTAAACTGCATGTGATAAATTGAATTAATAACATTCAACTGTACAGTGTTCTTCTGGACAATGTTCACAATTGGGACAGATATCTGTAGTCACTTACACATATACTTGTGTTATGGCAGCTATATTAATACTTCATCAAAATTGACTTCCCTGTTTTATCACCCAATGATGTGGACCAATAACCAGACATCCTGGTATAACAGGTTGAGACGTATGATTGAGCTGCAAGACTATAAATACAGTGTGCCATAATGACATAGAACACAAATGTATACCAGGTATCCCCTGAGAATGTTATTGTATGCATATATTCAGCTGAAAGGCACAGAAGTAATAACATGGGTCACAAGCAGTCTGGAAAACAGGATGTGCATGCTGCACATGTGTGAAATCTCACTGTCACTGCATACACCAAAATAAAATGTGTATTGCTACTGATTGTTCATTGCCATGACACTGATATGGGTACTACAGTAGGCATGCTTATCATGTAGTAATCAGAGAAGTGTACGACTGTGTTATGACCCACTGTTCATACCTACCACTAACAGCTATATCAACACCCATATACACTGGATATCAAAGTGTACACATGCCTGTTGGAATGCCAGGTCTGTGTGCTGTATGCCAATGGGACCACAGAAAGTCATGTGAAAATGTTTCTCACCTGAAATGTGACCCATAACCCGTACATTTCTATTGAAAAACAAAGCTGTTTCATGGAAGGTGAGCAACTATTGCCAGGTGAAGATGTGATATGATGTTAGAGTACAAACCAAGACAAATGGACGTTGCAATCAGCTCAGCACAACATATCAGTGTAAGGGTGTGCACACACATTTAACTACCTTACTGTACTGAATATTAATTCCCATATGTTTCCACAGGACAGATTATGTTCTCTATTGAATTGAGGAGGCTATAGGACACATCACAGGTGGGGATTGTGTTGACATGTGCTTTTGTGGGGTCATGTTCCAATTTCACAAGTACCATGCATTGTAACAGGGGTGTGTACACTTCATATCCACTGTAGCTATATGGAATCAACAGTACCTTACCTGTACAATCATCCCCCACCAATGATAGAGTAAACCCCCTTGGTGGACAGCACCAAAACACAAAGCACATAATAGTTTGCTATAGTGGCTTACAGGGACACATAGGTGCAGACCACAACTTAGAAGCAAGTGCACCTCTATCTGAGCAAGCATGTAGGTTCACAGGTGACTTCCTGTAGGCTGACTATGACTAGAAATCAGACATATCGAAACCACCAAGGCCAATTGCAACAATTTCTACACATATGTACGCAGTTTCAGAGCCAGTAACACAAGTCAACCTGTACTGGGGGTAAAGGACACCTCATACACACATGCCATGGATACAGGTAACCTGCATCAGACAGGATAGGTGGGAACAGTGGCACCCTGACCACAACATTAGTGCAGTGGGATATGCAAATCAACCACACACCTGCCAGCATCAATGGTGAGCATGGACATAATGCTGACTTATGGCAACAGCAGCAAGTCTCCATGCGGCATGAGAACATCACAGTTTGCCTCCTACATGAACACAGGCATGTGCTCAGAGTTCCATCACACACTACAGTCAAAAACACACATGTCACCATCCACATACCATCCACATGGAAGATGGCCACTGTCATCCCTCTACACAGAAATGAATGGTGAATAGTGGATTATGATGTCAAAGCCATGATAGCTAACAGTGGTATTGTATAGTCTGAATTATTTGCAAGTAATATCCACTGTTGATGTGCTCATGGACAACCGTATGAGGTCCTGTGACCTTTTTTCCTGTTTATGTCTTCCAGTTGCAATGTCCAGGGGAACGTCTGCCCGCATTCACAAACCTGGAAAACAATGCAATCATCCAATACCTCATCATGCATCATGCCATCCTCTTCAGCCGCAGGGCCCAGGATCTGCAGGAGAGGATCGCCTGTGGAACGAGCTCGTCCACAGGGTAAACAATGTCAGCTTTCACAACCGTAATTATAAGTAGGTGTGGCATCACTGCACAGATCTGATCCACTACTCCAATCAGCATGCTGCTGCAGTTAGGGGAGACCAGCTAGCCACAGATGGGGGTCATGCCATCCAGCTCCCACTGATAAATGCTGAGGAGCTCCTCGCCAGCCTTGGGGTACCCGCACACCAGCCAGGCCAGCAGGCTGAAGACAGCATTGTGGAGGTGGGTGCCACCGACACAACGGATGATGAGCGTGCAGGTAAGGGCCCAGGGCACATTACTAGACCACTGTTGCTTATCCATTTTCATCTGTAAAGTATCTATATGCATATATCAGATGAAATAGTCTGTTGCTGCAGTGTAGTAATGAACAGATGTGCATAATCTCTAGTATTGTGGGTCTGTACTGTTGTTGTGCTGAAATGCTGCTTCCACTCTGTACCAATGCCACAGGTGTGGCTACTGACATTATTTATCTCACACAACTATGTAGGTCCCTCTGGTACACAACTGGGTCAGCAGCCTGTAGCTGGTGAGTATGGAGTTGTTTTGTTGAGGTTTGCCAATAAATCGGCCATGTTATGGCCATGCTATTTGCCATGCACACATTTAACACACCTACCCATAATGCATGCTGTACATGTTCACTTATTGTTGGTGTCAACTGCACTGCACTGCATCACAGTGGTCACCGTGGTGGCATATCTGAAGGGTATGTAAGAGTCATGCAATATAACTAACAACCTGTCAGTGGAAGATGTGTGGACATAGATGAACATAATGGTGGGACAAATGGCTTACAGTAGGGACATGTCAAAAACATTATCCTTATACAGTGGCTACAACAGTGTATACACCACTATTACAATAGCAACTGCTCCTGACATAAACAATGGCAAATCACAATGCCACATTCCACACCTTTTATAACCTGTAATGTGATCCTAACATAAGCAATGAATGTGTGATATGGAATCATATGTTAGGGCAACAAATTTCGGGAATACATACCTTAAACACTGGAAGCATATGTGTGCACGCACTCCAAATAATATATTGTGGAAGTAGCTTGTGATGTACTGACAGCATTCACTCTTCTTGCATTTAGACCTTCCATCAAGTACAGGGCTTCAATGTCACACCAAGTAATGGTCTGCTATCCAAGAAGTATGTCCATGACATTTGCCCACTCACCTGCAACAGAGGAAGCCGTGGCTTGCACACATCTTACAAATCATGAAATGGATCCCATATCCAAAAGGTAGCACTCAGGAGTGGGAAAAGAGGCCTTACCTCACCATTGCATATAGCATGGAAAACAGTGTAGATAGTCATGTATGTGTGTATGAAGTATGGGACAACATTGATGTAGAAAATAAACAGATGCCTATCCAAAACAAATTACAAAACATGTTGCAAACTGGTCATGGAGGCTGCCCAGAAACATTCAGCAACACTGAGGGACTTGCAGGAATGTCTAGCAAGTACTGCCAATGCAGTACCTGTGTTTACAATTGCCTGGATTCTGCATAAGTGTGGACTATGGGTTAGGGTAATCAGATGGAAGAGTTGTCCCACATGATACATCATCCAGGGCTCTCTACATCAAGTCTCCCAAAGGCATGTGTTGCATTGTGTAATGGTGTCATGAAACCAAGGCTCAAACTTACAGACAGTATTCATAAAGATACGTGTGGTGCACAAGCACCACCTCACTCCACCTCAGGGCCACTATCCCCAATATTTAGCTTGCTGGTGCCAGTGTATACCTTTAGCTGGAACTAGGCTGGTAGACATGGTGTTTGGAATTTGGAACACTGCAAAATAACACTCATGCATGGACCATAGTTGTCAAGCATCTGAATTAAGGCTGAGGATAGGGAGGGGGTATCGGCTTAAAGCACAAAAGTGAACTGAAGCATACATCCAAAGCTTGCTAAGAATGGGTGTAGCTAAACACAATGAAGGTTATGAATTGTGCCAGACATAACTCTGACTCTACAGCAATAGTGAAGCCACTGTGTGACCTCCAAGGGCTGTGCACATGAGCTGTCCTTGCAATCTGGAAGAGTGGGGGACATTTGTAGGGCAGAGTGACCAAATAATGGCAAGTGAAGATGGGGCATGCCAGTATAGTCCTTCCAGGAATAGTGACCCCTGTAGTTCACTTAACAGGTGTTTCAACAAACCATTGTGTTAAGGGTGTTCACACTTATGCAAACCACATATTGTATGCATCTCATTCAGCATCTGCATGACTAACACATTTGTTTGATACTGCATTGGATTGCACAGGTCATATGTCACATATCAGGTGTGTGTAATGTTTATAAATGCAGTACTGTGGCCCCATTGCATATCATAGAAGAGGCTGGCATGTCAACAAGGGTGTGTACAGTCTTCATATCCGCATTAAGATTTGAAGGTTGTTAGTGTAACTGGATTTTATTGTACATGCATGCACTGCTGATGGTGAGATCTGCAAATCAAAGAACAGGCATTAATTACTGACATCAGTCCTCATATCATTACAGGTATGTGTTAGACAAACACACAGGGGCTGTGAGCAACACATATACACATTAAGCAATGGTATGTACACTTGTGAGGTATGGTGCACAGTACATGCCAGTGTGCTGTACAGGTGCACAACAAAACTGTGTACATGGGTGCAGTGTGCTCCATGGGAAGGGGCATCACCTACTAACACAACTCATACATCACAAAGATGTATAATGTTAGTAACAAGGATTGAGTATGGCTGCAGTGCATGCTGTTGAGTGCCATATGTCATGCATATTGACTGTTGGGTAATGAGAGGTCAGTGTAATATCTTCGTGCCACCTCACCTGTAAGTGTGTGTGTGTGTGTGTGTGTGTGTGTGTGTGTGTGTGTGTGTGTGTGTGTGTGTGTGTGTGTGTGTAGAAGTAAACCATAATGTAAAGGTCTTAATTTACATTTCTTGTCTGCACCTCACAGGTGGCAAGGTGGGTCAGGGTCCCTCATGCAGGCAAACTGATGTTAGTGTCCATACAGATGCTGACAAATGATGATAGGCAGGGTTGTCATGGGCTGAATCTGTGCCATTGGTTGACATCCCACTTTCATCCACCCCATCCCCGCACACAGTCACAATGCCCATACATACCCCATCATCAGTGGCCATAGAAGAGAGACAGTTGGCGGGTGGAGGCATGGGGACAGGAAAGTGTGGTGACTGTGGCAAGTGTGTTTGTACACAGCAGCCATTGCCAGTTGACCAGTGAGTTACCACAGATGCAGATGTATAGGGGTGCTTGTAGGATGGCTGCTGGCCATCATGCCCCTGGCAGAAATGCAACAGCAAGTGCCACCAGATGGATGTTATGGGCCATCATGGAGGCACAGGCACATATAGAACTTTACACCAAAGATAGTCTGAGGCTCCAGAGGGCTACTCTTCCTGCTGTATGTGACAACATCCATGATCTTGCAGGTGCCCACCATTATTTTGTTGAGATCATGGATAGACGGTTGGGTGAGATGGTGTGAATCCTCGATTGTGTGGTGTCTGTGGTAGAGCATGTGGTGGGAGTAGCATGTCAGCACATGGACTTAGGTCTGCAACACCAACAGGTGGAGGTCTACGTGGATTTGCAACAACTCACAGCTGCTCCCATAGTGGCAGTGCTAGCACCAGCATTGCAGCAGGGGTGCTGTCCACACAATAATGCAGCAGGCCACGTGCACGTGGTCCTGGCCGATCCCAGCAGGGACACAGATCCATGTCATCATCAGAGGAGAGTAGCATATCTGGGCTTCTGCCTGGTAGTGCCCATGGAACTCCTGGCAGGCACAGTTCCCTTGTCCGTGGCTGGACATGGTGAACTGTACACCCTGCCATGTATAGTTTGCAGCTGTCCAACAAACTCCTGTATAGGGCAGCCACATGGCAGAAATATGTGCATACATGCACACACACATCACCAACACAGCTAGGGCACCTCCATACCTACACACACCATGTCTACACAGCCCATTTAATAAAGAACCCCTTAGCACACACACACATGATGTCAATTGTCAAAGGAAAAATATACTTTAAAAATGATCAAAACACGGTAGGTTCAGGTTAAGGCACTTTAATCTTGCAGCAAGGAGACAAAAACGTGCTATTACAGTTTGTCTAACTAAAAACAGGAAATACTTTCACTTTTATACATTCTCTAACTAGACATGGCTTACCAAGCTTACGTAACAGATTACCAGCATTTTCATCATTATCTGTTGACCATCATTCCCATGAATTTCTGCTGATTTAACAATTTATGTGAGAAACTTCCTAAGGAAAACAACATGGCCTTGGTTATTACCAGCTAGATACATGTTATGTTATCATTCAAGGTACTATGGCTAATTCAAGCACAATGCTAGCAGTTAATTTCTCTAATAATCCTTTGTCTACTTTATCTCTAAGTTTCTGCAGCTGCACATGTTCCCATGCTTCGAACAGAGCTGATTGTTTAAAATCATTACATTTACAGAATATAGTATTGTTCATTCATTCTTTCCTGACCTAGCAGATAAGCACCTGCCTCTCAAGTACATTTCCAAAAGGCATAAACATGAATATTGCTGTGCTAGCAATTACTAGGTCAGAGGGCAACTTGCAAGTTTCAGAAAGCATACTGCAGTTTTCAAAAAGCATCTTTTTCAGTCTCATATGAAACTCAATTTATATATAACATAGTGCATGTAAAATAGAATGAAGAGTATTAATTCCTTTGATTATTAATTAGCATTAAGCAAACACACATTAATACATATTTTTCTAACATTTCCCTCCTGTTAATACTTTTTAATTCTATTTTCAAAAAAAGAATAAACAGTTTGCTTCTTTTCCTAACCTCTTCCAGTCAGGATTTGCAGTTAAGAAAGTCATTCAGTTTAAACTTTTATGAAAGTGTTTCACATTCTAGCAGCTCTTCAAATTCAGTACTTTGATACATAGTCTCAGACACTGATATATCTATGAATTCTTTGATTAATTTCTTCATGCAGGGGATTCCACAACAAACACAAACTCCTATTAGGAGTAATCCTACCCCAATGGCAATCAATATGTTCATTAGGATGGGACCCCCCCAAATACATTCTGGAAAAAGTCTGTCAGAGGGTTTGGGCCTGGTTTGGTCATAGCCGACACTTTCTGAATCACCTTGAGATGATCGTTAATCTCATGCTGATAATCAGGAATAAACGCACAGCATTCTTCTTTGATTAAAGCGCACGTCCCACCCCTCGCTAGGGTGAAGTCAAGAGCCATTCGGTTTTGGAGTACTACAGTTCTCATGGCATTCAGTTCATCAGTTATCAGTTCAAGAGCAGAAAAAGTCGCATTACTCATTACTCCGATAAGTTTAGACAGTTTTCGCAGCTCCCATATTGATTTAACTGCACCACATGCAGGTAATATACCTGCCCATGATATGACAGCATCACTCAAGTCCATATGCACAAGTTTGGTTCCCACATTACTATGGTCTTTCCAGCCTGCTACGATCTGTCCCACTGGATTCTCAGGTTTCTTAACTGTCTTTTTGGTTACATCTCGGGTATTTCGAATACTTCCCTGAGGCAATACTGCAGTGTGTTGTATGGCCGGGACCAGGTATCCCAAAAAACAACTGCCAGACCAATTCTCAGGTAACCACGTATATGCTTTTTTACCACACACAAAATAACAGTCCTCTACTTTAGTTGTTACTTTGTTACAAAATGACTGCCCTGTATGAAACATTTTCCTATCTATTACAGATAACTGTTTAAAAAGTACAGGATTACGTTGTACCTGATCAAGAGTCTTATGCATAGATTTCAAAAATGCGTTATAATTTGTACTACAAGATCCACCTAAATCATTTGCCTTTGTATAACATTTATACTGTACAGTAACATTACACTTACTCCATCCCACTTGGATGGTATAATTTTTGTAAAAACATACAATTCCTTTTTGTGTTACAGGCAAATACAGTGCTACCTTATCATGTGCTTTAATAGCAACTGTGTCAAAAAACTGATTTTCCCAGGTCTCATTGACCCCCAGGGGGATAGCAGCCATCTATAAACCCCTGTATGCTGTTGGTATGGCTGTGCAGACCCAGCAGTTCAAAACATTAAAAGTCTCAGCATACACACGTTTAATTGCCTGATAAGTGTTAAAGTTCGGATGCCAGTCTATGTTTTGCTCATTACGTTTAATCAGTTCAACTTTTGTGGCAGGAAAAAGGAGTGGTCACAATGAAAAGAACAATGTGATTAGCATAGCTATCAAAATAATCATGCAAGTTTTCTGAGGTTGCTCAATGTCTCTATTAACTCTGTTCCTGGCCATTATGTTCTCGTTGTATAACAGTAACAAAGTTTTTGTCCAATTCAAAGTTCTTAACCAATTTACAGTGTGTCAAATGAATCCAGGAAGCTCGCTCCACGATCTTGACTGCAGTGGGTGTCGACAGTAGTACCTGGTACGGTCCTTCCCACTTCGGAGAACTCCAGTTCTTTTTCTTCACAATCTTCACCCAGACCCAAGTGCCTGGGGCTACTGGTGTTTCCGGTTTCGGTTGCTCTTTATCTGAAACAGAATTTAACTGCAAAAGTTTGTTATTCAAAAATCGTCTCATATACCCTGCAAGTGAACTGTCAGCCTCTTGCTCTGTAGACATGAGAGGTTTCCACTGAGGTGTATAATATGCCCTCCCAAACAAAGTTTCAAAAGGAGTCAATCCCTTTGCATTTGGAACAGTTCTCATGCTCAACAGTGCTAGAGGTAAACAGTGCACCCAGTTTTTTTGTGTCTCATTCATCAACTTCCTAAGTTTGTTCTTCAACATCCCATTATGCCTCTCAACTAATCCTGCAGATTGGGGGTGGTAGGCGCAGTGATTTTTTAATGATATTCCAAAATAGCAACTAAGTTGTTGCACTGTTTGGTTCACGAAATGTGTACTGTTATCACTATAAATCTTTTCCGGTATGCCAAATCTGGGTATAATTTCTTTAACAAGGACCTTTGCAACAGTAGTTGCATCTGGATTTTTAGTTGGAAAAGTTTCCACCCATTTGGAAAACATATCTATAATGATAAGGCAATATTTTTTATTCTCACATTTATTCAGTTCTATGAAATCCATACAAATAGTATGAAACGGATACGGTGGTGTAGGGAAACTCCCTTGCTTAGGCTTCAATGCCCCTTGTGCATGATGCTTGTTACAAACATGGCATGCTGCACAAAAATGTTTTGTGTAGCTTGTAAATCCATATGTTGTAAACACTCGATTCACTAATTGTACCATCCTCCCTGTTGAGACATGGCTTTGCCCATGGCTCAACAAAGCTGCATATCTAAACAAGTTAGATGGCAAAATTGGTTTCTTTTCCTTGGAGATGTACAGTCCTTTTTCAAGGATTGCTCCTCGTTTTATCCACTTCTGTTTTTCTACATTTGTAGTAAGTGTCTGCATTGTTTTTAACATTTCTAAATCCAAAATCTCAGAGGGTTGTAATTCCTTACTCAAAAGAAAAGCTTCTGAGGCTGAAGCTGCCTGTTTTGCAGCTGTATCAGCCCGTGCATTACCTTTTGAAATTCTATCTTGTTGCTTGGTATGAGCTATGCATTTGCAAATAGCTACTTTCTGAGGTAACTGAATAGAGTCCAATAAGTCTAAAATAAATTGAGCATGATTAATTGGTTTACCAGTAGATGTTATAATTCCTCTATTTTTCCACTGCTGTGCAAAAACATGTACAGTAGAAAAAGCGTACTGACTGTCAGTAAAAATATTCACTTTCTTACCTTTTGCTAAGGTACATGCCCTTGTCAAGGCAATCAACTCTGCTGCTTGTGCAGATAAATTGTGTGGTAAAGATTTTGCTTCTAAAGTTTCAGTATCAGAAACGACTGCATACCTCACTAGGATCTGTCCTGTAGGACCCCTCCTGCATGAGCCGTCCACATAGTATGTCACCTCAGCATCATCCAAGGGAACATCTGTAAGGTCTTGTCTAGGTAATGTCTTTTGCTCAATCTCCTGCAGGCAGCAGTGCAGTTTGCCATCTGCAGGGGTTGGGAGCAAGGTTGATGGATTCAAAGTTGTGCATCGTTCAATTGTCATATGAGGTTGGCTCAACAGTATTGTCATACAGGAAAGATGTCTAGCAGGAGAAAGATATGCTACTTTTTCTTGCAGTAAAATAATTGCGACTGCATGAGGCAGTCTCAGTGTGAGAGGGTGGAATAACACTACTGAGGCCGAAGCCTGCACTGCCATTGCAGCTGCAACTACCACTTGTACACAGTGGGGCAGGAACCGCACCATTGGGTCTAACTGTGATGAATAGTAAGCTATGAGGCGTTGCTTGTCCCCATGTTGCTGTGTCAACACTGATGTCATATAACCTTGCTTACAGTCTACAGTTTGAAAAAATTGCTTATGATAGTTCGGTAATCCTAAAACTAAGGATGATGCTATCAGTTGTTTCAGCTTGCAGAAAGCTGCTTCTGGTGTCCATTGTAATAAATCCTGTGCTGCCATCGGCTCTTTGAATATCAAATTAGTCAGTGGAGCAGATTCCAAAGCATAATTTGGTATCCAACTCCGACAAAAATTAGTAGTTCCCAGGAAGGACATAATTTCCTTCCTGGTAGTTGGTCTAGGTGCTTGTAATATTGCTGCTTTTCTATCTTCGTCTAATATTCTACCCTCTTGGATATTACATATCCCAAGTACTTAACTTGTTTTCTCCAAAGTTGCAGTTTGTTTTTGTTTACTTTGTGTCCTTGAGTAGCTAAAAACTGTAATAATGCTATGGTGTCCTCTTTACATTCTTGCTGGGTGGGGGTTGCCAGCAGAATGTCGTCTACATAAAGTAAAATTTGACTACCTCTCGGTGGGATAAATCCCACCAGGTTGCTTGCCATTTCTTGTGCAAATATAGTTGGACTTTCACAATATCCCTGTGGCAATCTAGTATATGTATACCGTTTCCCCTGAAATGTAAATGCAAACCAATATTGGCTGTCGGGGTGTATCGGTATTGATAAAAATGCATTACTAATATCTACCACAGAAAAATACTTTTGTTGAGGCTTTAAATCATTCAGTAAGGTGTGCGGATCTGGCACCATTGGTGCCCTGGGTATGACTGCATTATTTACAGCCTGTAAATTTTGGACCATACGCCATTCCCCATTTGCTTTCCTGACAGGAAATAAGGGTGTATTACATGGTGAATCAGGAGATTCTATAAAGACTCCTTCCTTAAGTAAGGCTGCTATTATAGGTTTAATCCCTATCTCTGCATCCTTTCTCAAGGGATACTGTCTTTTCTGAGGTCTAAATGCTGACTTTGGCATAATAGTAACTGGTCCTGCTGTTCATATAAGTCTTACATCTGATTTCCCTGTTGACCAGAGAGTCTCTGGTATGTTTCGCAAGGCTTTTTCCTCTTCTTCCAATAAGAATAATACTCAACTATTCTCACTAGCCTGTGAGTGCACAGCTGGGTGTGTCTGTGTTATCCAATTCAATTTCTGTTTCTGTACTCCTTGTTCAGAGAGTTCTAATCCTGTCTGTTTTTCCCATCTTGTGACTTTTTCTCCTAAGTCTGCCCATTTCAAACTTTTATTCTTAGTTAAGCTAACATGTGGCAATCGATTAGATTTGTAAAGTGCTAAAAATTCCTGGGGCAATGAACAGCTTACTACACTGTTTCCTTCTGTGTCCCAGTACAAGTTTCGTAACACTAGTCTGTTTGCATGGTTCTGAAATAATTCCTGCTCATATTCTTTATCAGGTCCTGGTCTACTACAATAATACAGAGTACAATGTAACAAATGCTGTTTGTCAATGTCGAGGGGGGGGGGATTTACTGATGGCTACATTCATCATTTCTTCGGTTACTGCCCCTGGACCAGTCATAATCAAGTCCTGGCTGTACCAATAACGTCTCACCCTCCGGTCGCACTACAAAAGTATCCATTTGTTGCTGTGCTTCCATACCCTACATGGTTGGAACTACGGCTATGCCAAATATCTGCATCAAGTCTCTACCCAAAAGGTTTACTGGGCATTTTGCAGAGACTACAATTTTACTTTTCTGGGTCATTCCTGAAATGGGGTCTGATATTGCTATGTCATGGGAGAGTGGCTCCCGATACAGCTGTCCATTAGCTGCTTTCACTAATATATAATCTGGTGATTCTGAATCTTCCGGTAATTTGGAAGGGTGTATCAGGGTCCGTGAAGCCCCTGAGTCACACAAAAATTTGACTTCTCTCCCCTCTACCAGAAGCGTCACTTCCCATTTTGTATCTGCTAAGTAAAGCTCTAGGCTCAATAAGGCTAAGTCCAAAATTTCATTTTCCTCAATGTCTATAAATTCATGTACATCCTCTACCCCTTCTGTCACATCCTCTGCCCTTGCTATCATATTTGCACTTGTCTTTTCCTGTTTATTTTCATTCAGTGATTCCTGACTATCATATAGGCATTCCTCATCTTCCTTATTTTATGTAGTTACCTTTTTATTCAACCTGCAATCCCTTGCTAAATGTCCTTTTTTCCCGCATTTAAAACATTCACCTCTCTTCTTTCTTTCTTCAAAATCTTCTGATCGCTTGTCAGATTGTTTATTTCCCCGGTTATTTTTCTTAGCCTTTCTCCTAGTTTGTACTACAAATACTTCTGACCCATCTTCTGCTGAAAATACTTGTGTTTTCTTTTTCTTTTTACTATTAAAATGTCTCTCTGCATGTCTAGCTTATTCAAGTAATGGCTGCAATCTACTCGTACGATGATCTACCATATGCTTCATTATAAAGCTGCTAATGGGAGTTATACTACCTTTCAAGAATGCATTCTTTAACTGTTGTTCATATGAGGAAACTTGTGTCTGGTTTTCTGGTATCTGCATTCCACAGTGGTTATTAAAACACTCTAATAATCTAGCATAATATCTATCAACTGTTTCACCTTCTTGTTGAATGCACTGATTAATGCAAGTCCAATCAGCCCTAGGCTTCCATTTTTCAGAGATTCGGTCTTTCAGACATTTCACTCTGCCATCCAATTCTGCATTAGTATGTGGGAGTGGTCTAAGCTGTACGTCACAGGGATTCCAGTCACCACTGATCATGTGCCAATCTGGACCCACAACTTGTCTAACTACTTTTTTTACTTCTTCTCCATTCAAATGGTAACTTAATCTCATACCCTGTAAATCTTCTAAAAATTTTCGAAAATTCACTTTCGGATGGGGAATTCCCTCCGTGGCTTTCCGGATATCTTCTGGTGTCCACGGCCTATAAACTAAAAGAGTCGGATCCTGCCCCGCCTGTCCTGCCTGAGGATTTGGTACTTCTATGAGTGGACATATTTCTTCCTTACTCATAGCTCTTGATTTTCTATTTACTTCACATAGTTCAATTTCCTTTCTCAAGTCGCGTGTTCGAGACCTTGTCTCGATAGGATCCCTAACAAATAGTTTTGATGCTGTAGAGACAGCTGGATATAGCGGAGATGGGTCATCTTGTCCACTCGCTTCATATTCTGGTAGGGGAAGTGGTGGGGGCGTATGAGGGGCCGTTGCTATTACCAAGTTATTATCTTCTTTGTCTAAGAACATTGTTTTTGAATTTTTAATCTTTTGTTCCCTGCGATTTGCTTACTCAAGCCACCTATGTGCCTGAGGGCCTACTAATTGTCGTTGCTTTTTTAATTGACCTTTTGCATCTGTTTTTAGTTGCCTGACAAGTTTAATAAGTGCAAGTTTTTATCTAAATTACCATCGAATTTATACTTATCAACCCATTTTGTATAGTACTTAACATTTTCGGCACACTGTAATTGCATATATTTCGCGTCTTCAGTTAGGGGCGGGTCTCGGGAACTTTTCGTGCACTGATTTCCCATCGTTGCCTTAGCTAAGCCTTAAATTGTTACGTAACCCTTCTTATCACGTGGTACCACAGTTCTACACCTTTTCACAGTTTATCTAGAATAACTGCCTACCTATTCTGTTTCCCTGATCTATGACAAAACAGTAACCTTTTTTGTCCCTGATCTGCACATGCAAATCTTCCTGACAAAAACAGTTCTGCAGCTAGTCCCTGATCTTAAAACAGAAATAAGGTAATTCCTCCTTACCTGACCGTCCGTGAGTTGATCCACTGGATCGTTGACTCATCCTCCAATCCCAGATCAGAAACAGTGGCTGGCCCCTTTCGAACGACAATTCAGTCGGAGGTCTTTCAAAACAGAAGAGCCGATTTGGCCTCTTCTCCGTATGGGTGCATGCCACCGGGCCCAATTCTGACCTAGGCCTAGAGCGAGAGGTACTTTCCGGTCCGAAGGACCAAACTGTCAAAGGAAAAATATACTTTAAAAATGATCAAAACATGGTAGGTTCAGGTTAAGGCACTTTAATCTTGCAGCAAGGAGACAAAAACGTGCTATTACAGAGTTTATCTAACTAAAAACAGGAAATACTTTCACTTTTATGCATTCTCTAACTAGACATGGCCTACCAAGCTGACGTAACAGATTACCAGCATTTTCATCATCA
Source organism: Protopterus annectens (assembly GCF_019279795.1). Taxonomy (NCBI): domain Eukaryota; kingdom Metazoa; phylum Chordata; order Ceratodontiformes; family Protopteridae; genus Protopterus; species Protopterus annectens. The sequence continues at coordinate 614,953,569 of NC_056726.1, forward strand.
TCTGTTGACCATCATTCCCATGAATTTCTGCTGATTTAACAATTTTTGTGAGAAACTTCCTGAGGAAAACAACATGGCCTTGGTTATTACCAACTAGATACATGTTATGTTATCATTCAAGGTACTATGGCTAATTCAAGCACAATGCTAGCAGTTCATTTCTCTAATAATCCTTTGTCTACTTTATCTCTAAGTTTCTGCAGCTGCACATGTTACCATGCTTCGAACAGAGCTGATTGTTTAAAATCATTACATTTACAGAATATAGTATTTTTCATTTATTCGTTCCTGACCTAGCAGATAAGCACCTGCTTCTCAAGTACATTTCCAAAAGGCATAAACATGAATATTGCTGTGCTAGCAATTACTAGGTCAGAGGGCATCTTGCAAGTTTCAGAAAGCATACTGCAGTTTTCAAAAAGCATCTTTTTCAGTCTTATATGAAACTCAATTTATATAGAACATAGCGCATGTAAAATAGAATGAAAAGTGTATTAATTCCTTTGATTATTAATTAGCATTAAGCAAACACACATTAATACATATTTTTAACATCAACCAAATGGCTCAGCCTAGGCCTCTGGCAAACCCACAACACACCCAGTGCATATGATGATACCTGTGCCATATCCCTGTCATCCATACCATCGATGCAGGGACATGCTAATAAGGTTCTGATTCACAGGGTGAATGTACTAAGGTTTAGTAACGTAGTGCTGTTTAACCTGTTTTCAGCAGGTATGATTAATGCTTACATGTCAGGGGGTGTAGCTGTCCAGCCATGATGCATTATAGCTGCTGTTAACACTGACTAATTGTGATCTCCATAATGTAATCTGTTTGTGCTCTAGGTGTCTATGTGCCAGCAGCATGTTGTTCTGCTGTCCTTTCCTACAAGGTGTGTGGCACTGTGGTGACACATTGACATATCCTGGGTACAGCTGAACACAAGTAACAGGTCTGTATAACAGTTACTGCATCTGCCACATGGCTGATAGGTCTGAGGGGTGTATACAGGTGAGTGAATGGTGGCTGAAGTAAACAGCTCTTCTACAGTGGACAATGGTAAGTGTGCTGGGTGGCACACACCAAATGTTTGTGAATAAAACACACACAGAGGCTTTGGTGTTGATGCAACACACGGAGGATACGGTTCATATGGATGGACTTCATTTTGCAGTGAACTCATTTTGGCCTATGTAATTCCACCAAGACCAAATTGCCAAAACATCACATCAGTAAATAAACAGTCTGCCAGTTTAATACCATTGACAATGCTACTGGCAGGGTATATGTCCTCTCCCCCAATGTGGTGCCATTCTGGAGTTGGTAAACATAGGTGTGCTGGTGTGAATGGCACATACCCCCACTTTGGAGAGTTTGGGGTGGTGTAGAACCACACATAGTGTGATTAACAACTACTTAACACGTTAACATAAACTGTGCAGTATAACAGCACACTAAGTGGGGTGATACGCACAACAATATCTCCAATGTGGGTGGCTGTGCCCACAACAACCACAGCCAACTATATATACTGACTCCAGTATCGCTGTACAGTGAGGAAGAGGGCATTTACACATCCACTACTAGCTTTGATGGAATGAATTTCCACAAGATGATTGCTTTGAAATATTACCTTTTGCCAGTTAGTTCTTGGAAAAATGATCGCATGGGACATATATTTTCTGCAAACTAAAGCAGATCCCTTTATACACACACACACACACACACACACACACACACACACACACACACACACACACACACACACACACACACACATACATACACACACTTACTTGACAACACTGAGAGTAGAACCCCTACCTAGGTACTTATTGCTACTAATGTGTTTGGCCTTAATTGTACACACCACAGAGCTTTTAGGGTGAGGTGTGTCCTGAGTTTCCTGTTAAGTGAAGAACATCACCAGGCCTTGTACAGTATGGCAATGGGGGATGTACTGGGTGTTAATGAACAATACATAGTATGAGACACTGTGATATACACATTGATAAACACATACAGTCATAGACACTTTTGACAGACCTGGGTTTAACAGTGCTAATTACCTTGTCAGTGAGTCCATGCTGTTACAGAGTTTTTGCACACAGCACATGCATCATTGGGCTAGATAGTGTAATCAGTTAC